>NW_027043538.1:0-77025 GCF_036013475.1 Columba livia | reverse complement strand
TCTCTCCTCTCCTCTCTCCTCTCCTCTCCCTCTCCTCTCCTCTCCTCTCCTCTCCTCTCCTCTCCTCTCTCTTCTCTTCTCTTCTCTTCTCTTCTCTTCTCTTCTCTTCTCTTCTCTTCTCTTCTCTACTTCTCTCTCTCTTCTCTTCTCTTCTCTCTCTTCTCTTCTCTTCTCTTCTCTCTCTTCTCTTCTCTTCTCTCTCTTCTCTTCTCCTTCTCTTCTCTTCTCTCTTCTCTTCTCTTCTCCTCTCTCCTCTCTTCTCCTCTCCTCTCCTCTCTCCTCTCCTCTCCTCTCCTCTCCTCTCCTCTCCTCTCCTCTCCTCTTCTCTCCTCTCCTTCTTCCTGCATTCCTCGCTCCTCTCCTCTCCTCTCCATCTCCTCTCCTCTCATCTTCCTACTCTCTCCTCACTTCACCTCTCCTCTCCTCTATCCTCTCCCTTCTCCTCTCACCCTCTCCTCTACTCCTCGTCCTCTCCTCTCCTCTTCCTCTCTCCTCTCCTCCTCTTCCTCTACTCTCCTCCTTTCTTCACCTCTTCCCTCTCTCTTCTCTCTCCTTTTCCTTCTCCCTCCTTTTCACTAGCTAGTACATGCTGGGGAAATCCCTGACAAACACTTGGAACCTTGCCCAGCTTACCCATTCGCTCCATCACCTTGTGCCAACTACGCATCTACCTTCTGGTGGCCGGGAGAGCACCGCACATCCTTCAAACCACTCTGCATTCCACTTCCTACAGCTGCTGACCCTAGCTCCCCACTCCATCAGGACGGTGAGCTCTGCAGTGCTCCTCAAGAAGGCATTCCCTTCATTTTGCTGCTGCTATCCAGCTGAAAAGGATGTTCATCCATCAGATGAACCTGGAAGGTTGCCCTGCTGGGAGATGGCCTTGCAGCGGAGAAACTCCAGCTGCCTCGTCCAGCTCTTCCTCCTTCAGCCCCTGTCAAGGGATTCCACCGGCTCCTCAAGGACTTCCTCTCCGATGTCTTCAGGCTGACCTCCAGGCCAGCTCTGGCAGCAGACACGGGACGCTGCCTCCCTTTTATACTGCCCCGGGGCATTGTGACATCACATTGCCCCGTGGTCGCATTGTGACATGGAGGTGACATGGGCCCCCAGTGTCCCACCCCACCCACTGCCCATGCACCCAGCACTCTGTGGAGGAAGGACTTTGAGGTGCTGCTGGCCCCGAGGCTGTCCTTGTGCCCAGGAGGCCCAGGGCGCTGTCCCTGCTCTTGGTGGTCACGCACTGGCCATGGCTGAAACCACCTGGGAATGGCGGTGGCATGAAATTACTGAGGAGGTTATTCACATACAAAGGAACTTCTTCTCTTTGCCTTTAAAGTTACTAAAAGAAACTATGAAAAACAATCCTCTAGTACATGATGGTAATGAATTGCTCTGCGAAAGTGCTGCCATGGGTGCAGGAACCTGCCAGCCTACGTCCATTCCATTAAAGAATCTCAACCTTTTGGTGCCGGCTCCATGTGTTTGGCATGTGGCCTCTCTCACCTCCTAGATGTCCAGGTAGGAAAACAGGTGGGGGAGCAGGTCTCAGCTAAACCCCAGGGCACCTGCTATGGAAAGCATAGGTGTGAAAGCATAGGCATAGCCTCTGGGCTCAGGCACCAGGTTCTGTGGGCTGGCAAATGGCTGCCTGACAGCTCAGACATGGTAATTATCCCTAATTCAAGCACTCGGGGTAATGCAAGGTGGTGCCGTGTTGGAAGCGCTTCATTAACTGCAGAAGAGTAAAGGCATGCCCATGGGCAGATCCTCTGCTGCAAAGGGGCATTGTTCCTGTTGTAGCAAAAACAAGCCCAGCGATAATCTTAAGCCCTTATCGTCATCAGTAGCTGGTTGTAAGAAGTGGCTAAGAAGAGTAATCGGGCTGCAGATGATGGCAAGGGGCTGCATTCATCCCCAGGGGCATCATCAGGGGAGGAAGTGACCGTTACCCGGTCTTTTTCTCCAAGTGAGCTGAGAGAGTTGCGAAAAGACTATACTCGTAAAGATGGTGAGAATGTGTTAACCTGGATGCTCCGATGCTGGGATAACGGGGCTGACACAAGAGAACTGGAGGGCGGAGAAGCCAAGCAGTTGGGATCTCTGTCAAGGGATTCCACCCTTGATGGGGCAATTGCCAGTGAGCCCAACCCCACGGCCCTCTGGACCCGACTCTTGACAGCCATGAAAACAAGATTTCGTAACAAGGATGACTGTCAATGCACATCAAGGAAATGGAATGCTATGGAGCGAGGTATCCAGTTCCTGAGAGAGTTAGCTGTGCGAGAGATTATCTGTTTTGGGCCAGATAGCCAGGAGGGGGTGAATCCAGATAGAGTTGAGTGTACACGGTCTATGTGGCGCAGATTCTCACAGAGTGCACCAGCTCCATATGCTAAGATATTGGCAGGAACGTTCGTGTCAACTGGCGGTAGACAAAGTGTTAATGACATGACTGAGCGGCTCCGGGAATTTGAGGAAAACCTTTCTGATCCCCTAGGGGCTTATGTCTCTAGGGTGGAGAAACTGAGTGAAACAACTGTTGACTGTTTTGAAAAGCTGTTGAGAGAAATGAAAGCACTCAGGGAACACACACATGGCTCTCGATTTGTACGAACCAATGCTTCAGCTATTAGGAGAAAGCATTTCCAATATCCAGAGAGAGAGAGAAAGCGTTTCCAGTCCCCAGAGAGAGAGAGAAGGCGTTCCCAATCTCCAGAGAGAGAACACAGGCAGACCACCAGCAGAGGTTTGCTGTGGTCCTTCCTACGTGAGCAGGGAGAAGATATGAGTAAGTGCACAGTAAACCTACTGGGGAACTTCAAGAACGAGTGCATGAGTTAACAGGGCAGGCTTCTAGGAAAAGGGCTGCCTGGTTTACAAAAGAGATTCTGATGCTCGTGAAGGAACCTCTAATTCACAGCGAGTGACCGTGGAAGACCGAGATTAGAGGTGCCCTGCCTCCAGCCAGGCGGAGGAAAGGGATAACAGAGTTTACTGGACGGTACAGATAGGATGGCCTGGTACAACACACCCCCAGGAGTACAGGGCTTTGGTGGACACTGCTGCTCAGTGCACAATAATTCCTTCAGGCTGTAAGGGGACACAACTCATCAGTATTTTTGGAGTGACTTGGGGGATCCCAAGAGCTGACTGTTGTAGAGGCTGAAATGAGCCTAACTGGAAAAAATCAGCAAAAGCATCCCATTGTGACTGGCCCAGATGCTCCGTGCATCCTTGGCATAGACTACCTCAGGAGAGGGTATTTTAAGGACCCAAAAGGTTATAGGTGGGCATTTGGTACAGCATCTGTGGACACTGAGAGAATTGAACAGCTGTCTGATT
Organism: Columba livia; assembly: GCF_036013475.1. Classification (NCBI taxonomy): domain Eukaryota; kingdom Metazoa; phylum Chordata; class Aves; order Columbiformes; family Columbidae; genus Columba; species Columba livia. The sequence goes on along the minus strand of NW_027043538.1, from coordinate 73,680 downwards.
TTCCTGGTCTTTCAGATGACCCTTCTGTTGTAGGACTGCTGATGGTTGATGATCAGCAGGTGACAGTTGCTACCACAACGGTGCGTTGTCGACAGTATCGCACCAATCGAGACTCTTGGATTCCTATTCAGAAATTGATTGGTCAACTGGAAAGCCGGGGTGTGATCAGGAAGACTCGCTCACCTTTCAATAGCCCAATTTGGCCAGTGCGTAAGTCTAGCAATGAGTGGAGATTAACTGTAGACTACTGTGGCCTGAAGGGGGAAGGGGGAAAAAGGGTGAAGGGAAACCTTCTCCCACGGTTTTGATTGTCTCCCCATGATCAAACCACGACAAAAACAAAGAATCAGCGTGGTGAGGCTGTCGAGTGGCCCTTGGTTTGTCCTGCAAACAACCTCTGAATGCGGATTCTTGCAGGTGCAGCGGAGCAGGCAGCAGCATCTGAGTGAAGCTCTGGGGGACGGGGTCCTGTGTGCTGGGGACAGCTTCCCTCGCCATTCTCTGCTCCCTCCTCCTTCAAGCAGGGGCTGCCCCAGCCGCGCACAGCCAGTCCCAGCCGGGCCGGAGGTGGGTGTCTCCATGACGACCGCCCGGGCTCTGTGACGTCATAACCAGAGGCCATTGTGACACGGGGTTGACATCACCAGAGGCCATTGTGACACGGGGGTCCCCGCCCTGACCGTGGGGGTATTTAAGGAGCGAGAGCCCTGGGGTGCTCACTCCCAGGAGAGCAGCTTCTCAGGAGCAGCAGCTTCTCAGGAGCAGCAGCTTCTCACGAGGCAGCATCTCCCCTGGGTGCCCGTTGCGGCTCTTTGATAGAGGAGACCCAAGATGCCAACTGACAAGGAGGTGTCCTGCTCCTCCTCCTGCCCGCAGATCAGCCACAGCCTGGGCCAGCACACCCTCCAGAGCACCTGGGTCGCCCCCTCGGTCCAGGAGCGCTTGCAGGACCACCATAAAGGTCCCCAGGAGGGGTCTGGCTGGCCTCGCAGCACCAACAGCGAGGCAGCAGCAGAGGCAGAGTGCCCGGCACCTGCCCCACAGGGCGCCACAGCCGACGACGCGGCTCTGTGGGACACAGCCCAGCGCATCGTCAGTGAGGCCGTGCGCAGGGCTGTGGCTCAGATCATGGCAGCTGGCCAGGAACCAGAGGAACAGCAGGACCTGGCCCAGCGCATGGATTTGCAAGATGAGAACAGCAAAGAGGGGTGCCAAGGCGGAGACACCATCCACAGCACCTGGATCAACCCCTCGGTCCAGGAGCACCTGCAGGACGCCCCTGCAGGTCCCCAGGAGGGGTCTGGCTTGCCCAGCTGCACAGACACGGAGGCGGCAGCAGAGGCAGAGCGCCCGGCACCTGCCCAGCACAGCCCCACAGAGGACGATGTGGACCTGTCAGACATTGTGGAGTACATCGTCAGTGAGGCGGTGCGCAGGGCTGAGGCTGAGATCCAGGGACCTGGCCAGCAACCGCTGGAACAGCAGGACCTGGCCCAATGCACGGATGTTCCAGTGGCAGCACCAGCACCTGCAGGACTTGAAGCCATTGAGGCTCATTTGGCAGGAGAGGATGAGGGACAGGCCAGCACAGCCCCTCTCGTCCCAGCTGCAAAGGAGGAAGAAGAGAACACAGTTTCTCCAATGTCTGCAGAGCATGGGGGAGAGACCAGCGCAGACATCGCCTGCCCAGCGCAGGGCCCGGCTCCACGGCGACGGCCTTCCCGCTTCAGGAGGGCGCTCCGGGCTCTGCGCAGGGCTTTCCGCTGCAGCTGCACCGCGGCGCAGCAAGAGGAGTAGAGCCGCGACCGCGGCGTTCACCTGCCCTGAGGACATGGTGCTGCCAGCCTCTGCTCGGCCTTGGATTGGTTTCAAAATCAATAAAGCCAATTAAAAAAAAATGAGAAGTTTTCCCCCTGTGCTCCTCTGTTCCTGCTCCACCTCGGGACAAAGAAGGCTGCAGGAAATCTCTGTCATCGGGGTGTCCCGGCCTTGGTTGCCGGAAGCCCTGGGCTGGTGCTGCCGCAAGCCGGCAGTCTGGCTGGATCCCCCTCAAGCTCCCTTCCCACCCGCCTGTCTCCAGTTCCAGTCCAGGACTTGGAACATTTGAGATCTATTGCCGACTTGGCCTGGTTGACCTGCACCGTACGGCATCCCCTTCGTCTCACAAGGAACCTCCCCATTGCGGGGGTGTTTCGGAGCACCTGCATGAGCTGATACAGGCGAGACCCTCCAAACCCGCATGTGGTCCCTCTCCTCCACCGAGGGTCTTCCAAGTCAGGAAGAGCCGGCTGCTCGCTCCCTTGCTGGAGATCTGAGCCATGACCCATCTCTGCACAAGGCTCTGATGCACAAGGCTGCCAGCGTCACGAGAGCACGTTCAGGCCTGAGACACCGGGGAGAAGCGCCGCAAACAGTGCTGGTCTTGACAAGAAATCCACCCGCTCAGAGCTTCGTCTCAGATGCGAGTTACTCTGCCCTGGGTTTCTGGGGCCCAGAAATGGAGGGAGGCTCAGGTACAAACCCAGTCAGCCAAGAGCCGCAGCAGCTGCTGATCCCTGTGTGGCGCATTGCAAACCAGCCATGGCTGTCTGTGGCTGCTGCATGCCCCGGGCTGCAGCCTTCGCAGCATCCTCCTCTTCCCCAGCACCCCCGTGCAGTGCACAGACCCAGAGCTGATTGCAATGGCTGGGGCAGCACCGGGCAGCAGCAGCATCTCTCTCCCCAGCCTCCAGCTGCCCAGTTGCCCTGCAGGGAATTTCTGCCTGGGAAGGGCAGAGTTGTATTGCGATCGGCCGGGGGCTCAGGACAAAGCACAGCACCGCCACGTCCCCGGAGCAGAGCCCTTCTTTTCCTGGCTTGGACTGGTGTATTCCTCCTGCTCACAGCGCGCTCCTTCTCTGGGAGAAGGTGACGCCAGCACTTTCAGGGAAATTGGAACGTCATGATGGGGTGGACGTGAAACAGCCTCACTTCCCGAAAAGCCAAAGGAGTAAAACTGACATGGAACAAAGCAAGTAACTTGCCACAGCTGTCCAACCTGCGCTCCTCAGGCGGGAGGTGACCGGCGACACGTTCTGGTGCTGCGGGGCTGTGCCGCAACAAGTCAGTTGGGGCCGTGGCCAGAAAGGTAGTGATGTACATCTAGAGATACCCACATCGTTCTGTGGGAAGCATCTGTTTCCTCGGCACGATTTGGAACACTTTTGACACACGGGGCTTGCTGGGCCCTAAATCACAGCTGCGTTGACTCCTCTAAGGCTCCCAGTTCCAATTCAGCAGGTGCTAAGTTCAAGGTGTTGACTCAGCAACAGAGCCTGTTATCTGAGAGTAACGTGTTCCTGTACCTTTCCCGTCGTTCTGTGGTGAAGGATTCCTTCCCTTGCAGAGAGAACTGTAAGACCCGCTCCTGTCAGGTGGGACTTTGCCTCCAAACGAGGTGCAGCCTCGTCCACTGTGACATCAGCCACTGCCGTTGTGTCACAAAGCAGCATCAGCGCTGAGGTCGGCACAGCAGGGTATAAGACCAGGGGTCTCCCTGCGCCTCGGTCACTCTCGATCTTGAGGGAACCGAGATCGCAGAGTTTCTGGCTCACTCCTGAGCGAGCGAGATGCTTGTTACCTGCACCTCAGCAGGTACCAGGAGACACCCAGAGATGGCTGAACGTCTGAGTGGGTATGTTGGGAGTATTTTCTGCTCCCTTCCCCAGGTGTGTTTTCCACCTCGTCAGCTGGGGTGGGTGGAGGGTGGGCAGGAGAGGAACACGAGGGCAGCCTGAGGGCTGGGTCTGGAGCTGCTGGAAGGCAGCAGCCGCCTTTCAGTCTCTTCATGAACACAAGGGCTGGGCCCAGAAGCCTTTGATCTCTGCAGAATGAGGGACAGGTCCATTTTGGATGGGACAGAGAGAGTCCCAGGGGGTGGCCCAGACACAGCCTGCCGCAGTAATTGTGAGAGCTCAGCTCCGTCCTGTGTTGTGCTCTGCAGGGTGGGTTCTGTCCCTGAGCCTGCTTGGTTTTCCTCTCCACGGGGACCAGAAGGACACCAGCGTGTCCTCTGTTGGCCGTGGGTCTGACTTGTGCTCCTGACAGAGGAGGTTTCCTTGGGAAACCTGGTCAGCTCCTCACCAGGGCTCTGCCTTAGGAAAGGGGCTCAAAGTCCTCAGAGGGGTGCAAGGAGTTCTCTAGGAGAACAAAAGGGATTGTTTATTCCTGATGAGTGTCGCTGTGAGCCTGTTGAGAGCCTCCTGGAAGAGGCAGGAGGAATTTCCCCCCTGCAGAGCGGTGTGTGCTGTGTCTTGGCAGATCAGGCTCAGGGCAGCAGGGCCCAGACACCGGAGTTTCTTTGGTGCTTCCTTGGTTGCCCGTTGCTTGCCAGCACGCACTGACATTCAGCCCTCCCTCCCTCTTTCCAGTCTGCATTTGTCTGCAGTTCTGCCAAGAGAAGGGCCGAAGATAACCCGGCTGCTAAAGAAACGCTGCGAGAGGGGAGACACACACCCCCCTGGCAGCTGTTGGACTGTAGGGGCACAGGCTGAACCTTCTCTTGAGAGGGTGGAGAACAGGAGCAGCACAAGTGTCCATTGAATGCTGGGCAGGAGAAACAGGCGTTTGTTATGTCCTTCCATTTCCAGAGAATCCCTCTCCAGCCCCACAGACATGAAGTGTGGACAGAAGTCCTGTTGCAACTCCTGCTCTTAGTCCAGAGTCAATCTTGAGCCCTTTGTCCCTAAGGAAACAATCTTTGCCGTGACAAATCCCCCACTGGTGCAGCTGGTGACACCTCCAGCAGTGACTGGAGCTGGTGCAGGACCAAGCCAATGCACACGGCAGGAACGCCAGGCTCAAGGGCTGAGTCCATGTTGCTGCTCTCCAGTCTGCTGCTGATCTGCATGGGAACCGCCAGCTTCACCAGCCTTTTCTTTATCTGCTCTGCAGGAAGATGAAGGCACTGAAGGCATCGACCCTGCTGCTGCTTCTCGGTCTATTCTCTTTCGGTGAGTCTCTGCAGAGCTCCGACCTGAGGACGGTCCTTTAGAAGGTACTCGGGGCTCCATCCTGCCCTGTTCCGCTTCCCCCGCTGTGAGCAGAGGAGCTCAGCCAAGAGCAGAAAGTCCCCACAGAGCTGTGCCAGTCCCTGCTCCAGCGGGACGGGTGTGGGTGAGGAAGGGCTGAGTTGCCTTCCCCAGGAGGGCTGAGCCAGTTCTCTTCAGCCAGGGAGAGGCCGTGGCTGAGCTCTCCTGCCCCAGGGGCTGAGAGTCTTCTGCAGGACAAGGAGCACAGTCCAGGGCAGGGAACGTCCATCTATTGCGGAGCCTGAACGCCATGATGGCCACTGTCAAAGACAACAAGAGGAGAGACAACTATGGCACTTGGGAGAGACACAGAAAGGAGAGCGGGCAGCCCGAGGCATAGCCCAGCCTTAGACCAGGTTCTAAGCTCTGGTGTGTGTTCCACAGGTGTTTACCACATGGGACGACTTGGTGCCTTAACCCCCTGGAGCACTGCAGACCTGAGCGAAACCCTGCCCCTGCCAGACCAGCTCCGAAACCTCCAGGAACAGCTTTATAATCTGCGCTGGAGCGCTAAGGATGTGGCTGAGCGGGCTCTGCAGGAAGGACTCAAGCAGGCAAAGCTCCCAGGCGTTACCGGACGGGTAAGGGCACAAGGCAGAAGGATCTGCTCAGGGGTTTTATCCTCCCTCCGGCATGTATCCTGCTCCATTCCCTGTCACAGCCAACAGGCTGGTGATGCTGGAACAAGTGCTGCCATGGCCACGCTTCCTTTTCCTGTTGCTCCACGCTTGCTTATGGGGAACAGAGAGCGTGACAGAAATGCCAGCTGTCTGAGTCGGACCTTCCTCTGAGCCCAGATCTCGGGTCCTCCTCAAGGGAGGACTGGAATTAAAGAATGGTCTCAGCAGTGCAGAGTTAAGCCAGGCTTATCTCATGCCCAGAAGGCTTGTCTGTCCGTGCTGCCTGGCCTGGGGCCTCTGCACAGGAACAGCCCCGTCCCACAGCTCCAGCATTCAGAGCACTGGAGTGAGCAGCCCCCCCTTTCTGATCCCGACAATCAGAGCAGAGCAAACCTGGGAGGCTTCCAGGCAATGTGGGCATTCCTTCCATCTGAAACGGGCCGTGTCCTCATTCACCTTGGCTGGCCTTGCAGGGGAGCTGCTTGCCCCGGTCCTTCTCCTTCTAACAGGTGCTCTCCTTTGTGTTCCTTCCCAGGCTGTTCAGGAGATAGTCAATGAAGCTTTGGAGAAGCTGGAGGCAATCCAGGTCCCGATGGCGGATTACGCCCTGAAATCAGCAGGTGCTGTGACATTGTACAAACAAACCAGTTCCAAACTGCTTCCTGTCCAGATTGACAAGATGGGCATTGGAACATGCCCAGGGGCAGGAGAGAAGGGGCGAGAAGTCAAGGGTCAATTTGTGCCCTAAAAGTGCCCCCACTGACAGAGCCTGTAACGGGCCAGACCCCATGGGAAGCACAGAAAGGCTGGTTCACATTCTTGCCTATTTCCATGGCCAAATACGACAGTTTGATGACTCCCTGATGTGTGTTCCAGAGGGGTCGTGCCAGCAAGACAAAGGGGAACCCACTGTAGGACATGGATGACAACTGAGAAGCCTTTTTCAAGTCAACAGTGCAATATTCCTCGTGACACTGCCTGTGATCACGCTCATGTTTGAATTTCCAGGGGCAGCCGTCATTCAGTCCAGGACTTCTCCATCCCTCCGGACTGCCAAAGCAAAGGTGTTCTGGTACTCCCTGCCGGTGATGGATTACATGAGGTCTCCTGAGCTGATTCTGGAGGTGGGAGCACCAAGAAGCAGTAACACAAAGGCTGGGAGAATGAACCACACACACTACTCTGAGTGTCCTACCCCCTGTCTTTGCTCCTCGAAGCTTCTTTTCCTGCCCCTGTCCCGCATGGACCTGCTCTCCTCCTGTGTCTCCCTGCTGAGTGTTTCTTGTCCTTTCAGCCGGACAATCATCCTGGCAACTGCTGGCCCTTCCCAGGGAGTCAGGGACACGTCTTCATCAAGCTGTCCATGCCAGTCATTCCCAGAGCCATCACCATGGCCCATGTCTCAGGGACAGCGTTCCATGGAGAAAGCATCTCCGGAGCTCCCAAGGACTTTGCTGTCTATGTAAGTGATTTCTCTGGAGTTGGGGGCAGGGGATTGCACAGAATTTCTGAGCAGAGGGTGAAGATGGGGCAAAGAGTCCAGGGGCCTGAAGCTTCCTCCTGGCTCTCAGAACAAACAGGCTCCTTGAGGTCATTCCCTTCCCATTGAATTCCTCTTTTATTCAATGTACCACTCAAAAAGCAGCTTCTGGGACAAGATGCTACTCCAGGAGCCACATGGAAAAGGAGCTGGACAGTACATGGTCCTAAACCTTCTTGGTTTCCAATCCCAGTGGCATTTGTGACACTCAGGTCACCTCCCTCTCACTGGGAGCGTCTGCTCCTTTTCTGACTGCCAGCTTGGACTCGTTGAGTAGACAAGTGTGACGTGCTGCCCACCTGCAGCTTCTCGTCTTGTCCTTGTGCTCATCATCCTTGGACTCCATAGCTGAAATAACCCCGTACTTCACCGGCTGAAGTTCAGTCTTCCATGGTGCACCAGACGCTCTGTTTTCTCCACCCATCTTTCCGTAGGCGTTCAAGGAAGAACATGAGGAGCAGGGAACGTTCCTGGGACAGTTCACTTTCCTGGCGGCGCTGAATCCCAGTCAGACCTTCCAGCTGAAGGTATGGGGACACAGAGGGAGGAGAACTGCAGGAGAGGAGGAGAAGTGCGGTTGGATGGGGAGAGGCTTCCCTGCCAAAGGGTACAGGCAGCCCTGTCCTTGAGCCTGTGCCACGCTGCCTTTCTTCTGCTTTAACTTCCTGGTGGTGGATGGATGGACTGCTGCTCTTCTTTCTAGAGAAGACAACGAGACATGTTGGGGCTGCCCATTGGGATAAAAGCCATTTTTTAGAGCTCCCCATTGGGATAAAAGGCATTTTGGGACTCCCCATTGGGATTAAAGGCAGTTTTAAGGTTCCTCATTGATCCCCATTGAGCCCCATTGACTCCAATTGACTCCCATTGACTCCTGTTTGTCCTCATTGGCTGCCATTGATTGCCATTGACCCCTATTGACCCCCACTGACTCCCACTGATCCCCATTGAATCACATTGACCCCCATTGATCCTCATTGACTCCCATTGACCCCCATTGACTACCAGGGAACCCCATTGATCCCCATTGAGAAATTTGTTGGTTTTGAGTCTTCCCAGAGCAAAATTTGTCAGTTTTGAGGTGAAATTTGTTGGTTTTGAGTCTCCCCAGAGCAAAAATTGTCAAATTTAAGGTGAAATTTGTCAGTTTTGAGTCTCCCCAGAGCAAAATCTGTCAGTTTTGAGGTGAAATTGTACAGCAGCACTGGGTCTTCTGACTGTGGAAGCCTGTGCCCCAAAGCAGGCGAGAGCTTTCCAGTGTATTTGCTGGGGCACCTGGTAGCTGCTTCTTCCTTTGCTGTTCTCATGGCCCAATGGGGTAGAGCAGGATAAGAACATCTGGACCACCACAGGTCAAAGCCCCCGCGGGGCAGCAGGAAGGAAGCTGCTGATCGAGGCCGTCGCTGCGGCACTTCTGTCAGTGCTCATGGGCCAGAGAGGAAAAGGCGACTCATTTCTTCTTGTCCTTGCAGAACGAGCTCCCTGGGGTCGTGAATTACATCAGGCTGCAAGTGCTGAGCAACTGGGGCCACCCGGACTACACCTGCCTGTATCGGTTCAGGGTGCACGGTGATCCGCCCAGAGATGGGGGAGACGTTCCTGTTTCTTCTATCAATAAATTCCTTTAATGTTCACCCAGTCGAGTTCCCGTCTGCTTTGCCTGTGATGCTGCCTGGTCCTCCCTGAGCTCACTGGAGCTCCCCGTCCTTCTCTCAACCACCAGCTTATGGGAGACTTCAGGAGCACACAGCAAGATTGTCCTTGTTAGGGAAAATGGAAAACTCAGCCACAAACCTGCAGAAAGCCTGACATGCACACACTTGCTGCGACACAGGAACATCAGCAAGGCCCTGCCTGGACACCAGGGATTAAATTAATGGACAGGTTTCCTGTGCAGGAAGCAACTAAGGATCCACTGAATGGAACCATCTGTTGTTACCTGTTTTCACAAGAGGCACATGCTGCTTCAGCTTCCATCTTTCAGTCTGTTGCCAATGAGAAAATGGAAGTGTGTTTTTTTGTAAGAAGGAAACCTTAATTGGAAAGTTGATTCATGGACTTATTTGCCTCTCTGGGCACATATCGATTTAATAGCTCAGGAAACGTTACAGAGTGATGAGCAAAGCAATCCCAGGACACTTAAGAGATCACATACCCACACCAGTCTGTCCTTCCTTTTCACCTGAATTCCCCAAGCCCCAAGGCCACAGAGACCCATAGAGATCCATAGGGACCCATAGGGACTCATAGAGACCCATGGAGACCATAGAGACCCATAGAGACCCATAGAGACCTTAGAGACCATAGAGGCCATAGAGACCATAGAGACCCATAGAGACCCATAGAGACCCATAGAGACCTTAGAGACCATAGAGACCATAGAGACCATAGAGACCCATAGAGACCCATAGAGACCATGGAGACCCATAGAGACCTTAGAGACCATAGAGACCATAGAGACCATGGAGACCATAGAGACGCATAGAGACCATAGAGACCATAGAGACCATAGAGACCCATAGAGACCATAGAGACCCATAGAGACCCATAGAGACCATAGAGACCCAGAGAGACCCATAGAGACCCATAGAGGCCACAGGGCAGTCGTGCGCTCGGGCCGCACCAGGGAGGAGAGAGCAGGACCAGCGCTTGGCAGCCGGGGCTGGGAACGGCAATTTGTGCTCTGAGCTGGGGCTTAGTCCATGTGCAAGCCCAGCACGGGTCCAGATACCAAACTGAGGGTGTCGGTTCACCCCCGGTGCCACACACATGGCACCTTCTTCCATCGCCTCCTCCGATGAGCTGTTTTGCAGCCCCTTCCAGCTCAGCCCAGCTCAGACACCTGCACTCTGGCTCAGGGCTGCCTGGGGCTGGTGACCCTCGGGGCAGCAGCAGGAACCGCTCTGACCCTGGTTGTGGGGCTGTCCCTGGGCTGAGCCCTCGGGCCCGGGGCTGCTGAACTGGGCCATGCTGGGGCCCAGGGGTGCTGAGGTCGACAGGTCCCCATGGCCTGTCTGTGCTGGGAGACACCTGCTCCTGCAGCACCCCTGGTCCTGATCCCGAACCTGGTCCATCCTCACCCAGAAGTACACTTTAGTTTGGGTTTTTTTGTTAAAATTGAAGTTAATTCAGGTAGAGGCAGAGCCTATTTAGGAGTTTTGGTAGTTTGGGGACAGAGGCCAGTGTGGGGCTGGGACCCTTGGGGGTGAGGGCTCTTTCTGCCCCGTGCCCTTGGCCTGGCGCTCACAGCTGGGAAGGGACTGTCCAAACTCCTGCCGGGAGGAGCCAGATGTGGCCACCCCCGGCACAGCCTCAGGGTCTGCTGCCAACCTGCCCTCAGATCATCTCTGCCCAGCTGGACATGGCCCAGGAGTCACTGCCAGTGCTGCTGTTCTCCGTGGGGCAGCGTGGTGCTCAGCAGGCACAGCCAGAGCTGCTCCTGTGCCTTATCTTGTAAGCGATCAGTGTAGTTTGTAGTTGCTTTTGGTAGATATGAGCAGAACTTCACAGCTTAAAATTGTAGCAAATCCAGCTTACAAGTAACACGAAGCAAAGAGTATATTAAAAATCATACCACCTTAAGTCCCTAAAGAATTGATTATATTTAGTGTGCATCTACTTAAGGTAAATGATTAATATGAAACTTAAATTGATCTCATCCACTGACCTGTGAGTAGTAAAACCATTGCCATACAGCTCACTTATTTAGCAGGGAGAGCTCACAGTGGCTCATCCACGCTGTCGTATTTATGGAATGAAGTGATAGACTCGTAGTCACATTGCACACGGTAAGAAAAGTGTCTGAGACTTGTACGCCCACAAATTCCCGGCGTTCATCTGCTCTTCTGCTTCCCTGTGGGTCTCCTGGCAGGAGTTCTTGGCCTGGGTACGGCTCAGGCCCTTCCCTCCTCCGGAGCCTGGACCCAAGTGCTGCGGGTTTGGCTGGGGGTGATTGGGGGATCGAGTGCATCTGCCACCCCTGGCAGCCCAGAGAGAACTGAGCCAGACAACGGGACTCCTTTCCGCAACATCCCCATAGATGGATGCTCCTGGAGCAAGGAGATGGCACTGAGTGTGTCTGTGACATCCCCACCATGCACCAGCCGCTGGGGAAATGGAGCGGTGCAGCAGACTGTTCAAGACTGTGCTCAGAACAATGGGTGGTGAACTTCTAGAAACTGGGATGGAAATTTAGCAGCCATGTGCCCAGGGCTGAGCTGGCCTGAGCCTCCCAAGGGGACCTCCTGACCCTCCTTGCCCAGGCACAGGGTCACAGTGGGGCCCTTTGTGACCTCACTTGGTGACACCCACTGCCCCGCATGTGATCGGTGCAGCTGCGGGCCCAGCCCACACTGTCCGACAGGATGGTGACGGGACAGGGTGCGAGCACGGAGCTGGCGAGAGCCCCGAGCGTAGCCCACGTCTGTCAGAGAACCAGAGAATCTTCTTGGTTGGAAGCGACCCTTAAGATCATCGAGTCCAACCACAGCCCAGCTCTAGCTGCCCCCGGCAGACTTGGAGCAAGGAGCTCCTGAGCTCACGTCTTTCCCCGACGAGGAGCACACGGGCGCATCCCACACCCTTCACCGCTGCCTCTGGCAGAGCTGCAACACCGAGGCATTTTGACAAAGCGTCTGCCTTCCCCATTTTTCGTCCTTTCCTTTGTCTGAAAAATGGCAGGAAGACCCCCCATCCGCCCTAGGCTGGCCTGGCAGGAGAGACCCCCCAGCTGCCCCCGGGTGGCCTGGCAGGAGGAGGTTGGGGCTCCCCAGGAGGTCACATCTCCACCGCAGCCCAACCAGGTGGATGTGGCACAGCCACCGCAGATCGGTGAGTGAGGGGCCCTGGTTGTTGGGCAGGGTGGGGCCCAGCGATCGCTCCCCGCTCGACACCAGGGTCACGGTTCCCCAAGCGCTGGCAGGGGGTTCCATGGGTGGTGATTATGCTGCCTGAAGCCCAGGGCTGCTCGGAGCTGGGAGCCGGCCCCAGCACAGCCTCTGCGGGCAGAGGGGACCCAGCTCCTGCTGCAGGGCACGGGCAGCGAGAGGCAGCTGGGCGGGCAGGAGGCAGCCGTGCTGCGGGACGGGGACCTTTCCTGCCCGTCTGAAGCGAGTTCCTCACCCGCTGCACTGGGGGCTTTCCCCGTCCTGCCTGGCTCCAGCATCGCAGCCCGTCTGCCGGGCACCCTGCAGCCCTGACACGCACGGGGAGACTGTGCCGGGGCAGCGGGCACTGGGATGGACATGGGGCAGAGCTCCTTCTGCTCTGTCCTGCCTGCAAACCCTCTCTGCAGCCCTCCCTGCTCTCCTCCTTTATTAGATGCCGATTCGTTACCCGTGAATGGATTTCTAAGGGGATACATGGACTCCATCGTGTCCTTTCTCGGCAGCCCAGAAAAGGTAACCGCAGCCACTTTAAAGGCGGCTGTGCCGGCGTCTGCTGACAGGGGCTCTGCTGCGGGTGCTGGAGGGTGCTGGCTGGGCAGAGCTGCTGCTCCCAGGTCTCTAATGGGCACTGCACCCCCATGCTGCGGTGCCGCTGGCCGCATGTCCCCATCTCACACTCCCTGTTTGCCTCTCTGCTCCCTGGCTGCCAGGAGGAGAGCCACAAGATCGGGTTTCTCATGGACATCCGTGACCTGTGCGACACCAGCAGGCGCCAGCGCTCCCCAATGGGCCTAGATGTCTTTTGCCAGAGATACGAGCTGGCGGAGAATATCGAGGTGAGGGGATGCCCGGCGGCTCTGGGGAAGGGGTCGAGGACTCCGGCACCGGCACCCTGTGAGGACAGCGCTGGGCAGGGCCGGGGGCTGGCGGCGCTGGGTGCTGGCAGCTGCAGGTCCCATCCCGGCTGTGCTGTGCAGGTGCTGCTGGAAGAGGAGCCCAGGGACCAACTGCGCACGGCGCTGCGGCAGATCGCCATGCGTGCCATTGCCGAACTGAGGTACCTGCCCATCCCTCCTGGGGTCGCCTGCACGCGGCCTCGAGGCGCTGCTCCAGGTACCAGCGTGTGGCTGGCTGCTCTCTCTCTTTGCAGCGCAGTGGAGAGGGTGCTTGAGGGCAAGGAGACAAGGCTGCTCCAAGCCTGCTTCTCCAGTGTCTTCTCGCTTCCACCAGAAGTGGAGGACATGGACCGTTACCTCTACTTAGAAGTAAGTGCTGCGTGAGCTACAGGAGCCCCTGGTCCCTCTGTCTGCTCCCCAACCACACCGTGTCGCGATATAACCAGAGACCCAAGGCAGGGCAGGTTCTCAACTCTGCTGTCCCACCCTCATCCCTTCATCCCCTGCCTGTGGGTCTGGCCACGTCCAGTTTCACAGGCTGCTCTGCCCATAGCAGGTTATTTGCCCCTGGGTCTCTCCCAGGCACAGTGCAGCAGTGCAGGAGTTGTCCCTCGGTGCTGGGAGTTCACATCAGTCTCCTGGGAATGAGAGGGATGGCTGGAAACGTGATCACAACCCGTTGTCTTCTTGCAGACCATGCGGTCCATGGACAACATGCTGCAGGCGTTGCTCCTCAACTCTCGTGCCTCCAGAGTCAGCGAGCTGCTGCAGAATATCTTCCAGGTCTGGGTGTGCGAAGTTTGGGCTTCGCAAGGGCTGTTCCTCACCCTGGGGACGGTGTGTCCACTCTGGAGGTGACAGTCCCACCCCGTGCCGTGCAGAGAGCGCTGCCGGGAGGGTGCCCACCTCCCCGGGGAACCAGGGGCTGCCCTCCAGGCTCTTCCGCAGCACAGTGGCCGCAGAGGGTGGCATCTGCCTTCCTGCCTGGCCATGGGGCTGGCCTGGGGCATTTGTCCCAAACCTGCCAGGGACCCCAGGGCAAGAACCTCACTACAGGCTTTGGTTGAGTCCTGGGGAATCTTTAATGGAGTGGGCCAGTCCAGCACAGGCGTTGAGCGGTGCTGCTTCTGCTGGAGCGGTGGCTGCTCCCAGGGCTCACCAGCAGCTTCTCTCTCCCCAGATGCTCCTGACTCTGAGCAGCTCCGAGAGAGAACATGTGCAGCAGAGGGCCGTGGGGAGGATTGAGGGGCTGAGCTTCGTGTTGGCTGAGAATCCCACACTGGAGGTAAGGAGCCAGGCACCCTCCGGCTAGAGGGTCTGCCCTTCCCTGCACCCCAGAGCAGCCTGCAGCTCTCCCCACGCGGGGCTGTTGCCCACCCAGCTGCTTTGGGAGCTGTGAGCGGCACGGCCCTGGACAGTCCTGCCTGCCCACGGAGTCCTGGGCACACGCTTGGGTTCAGGGCTTTGGCACAGCCGCCTGCCCTCAACCCTCCTGCTCTTCTGTCTCCCTCGCCCAGGCCTGGTGCCGCTCTAGGACAGACATACACGGCCCTGTCAGCTATAGAGACATCCAGATCCCAGTGCTGGGACAGCTGCTGGGGCATCTCCTCCTTTCCCAACATTCCTGGGAAGAGGCAAGAACTCTGGCTCGAGATGCAGTGCAGCACCTCGCTGTCTTCCTGGCTGGACAAAACAGTAAGAGAAGTTGTGTTGGGGTCGATCCCTCTACACACAGACATCTCCCGATGGGTCTGCTCCTGTTCCTCACCTCCTTTGTCCTTCCCAGCTGCTTCCCATAGCATCCCAGCTGCCATTTTGCTGCAGCAGCTGAGCGCTCTCCCAAAGTCTGGGATCTGTTCTCTGCTGCTCTCCTTCCTCCCTCCTTTCGGGATCCTGAAGCCCGCTGTTTCGTGGTTCCCAGACCCAAACATACGGCTGATTGCCATGACCCAAAGCCATGATTTTCCTGCCAGTGAAGAGCAGGTCTACCTCTGAGTCCTCCTGGCTAGAGCTTCCAGTGCTTGGAGCAAGAAGCTGTTCCTGATGCCCTCCAGAATTCTCCTTGACCACTTATGCCCTGCCATCATGAAGGCAGATCTTGGGGTGCTTTGGGAAGCTTGCTGACAAAGCTGCTGTGCTTTACTGAGTTCTCTATGTTTCCCCACTGTTTAGACAGGAGCAATCAAGCACGACAGCCCTACTTGGAAGATCCCGACAGCTCCTCTGAGGATTGGCTAAAACCCAACATCATGGTAAAGAGCTCTTGCTGGCACTCTTGTTGGTGGCACCAGCAGGGGACTTGTGTGAGCAAAGGTCTCCACAATCAGGGGGCTGGCATGGCCTCTCTGTCCCTGCTGAGAGGGTTCCTGCTGTCCCCGAGCAGGGACGATGCGAGGGCTGCTCTCCAGTGTCCCAGCAGCAGCCCCAGTCCTGCTGGCCACCAGCCCTGGTTCACGGCAGGGCCAGCACCCTGTGCCCATGAGCCCAACCCTCCCCCCTCTCCCCGGGCCTCTCTTCTCCTCCTCCCCAGCAGTCACTGCCGCCCCTGCTGCCAGCTTTGCTGCGGGCACTGCTGCAGCACCGCCGGGCGTCTCTGCAGGGCTGCTGGCACTGCCCGGCTACGCAGCAGCACCGGGGCACTCGGTGTGACTTGGCTTCACTGCCTCCCTTCCTCCCTTAGCTCTTTGCAGAATACCTCCAGCCTTCTGAGAGGACAGACATGGTCCTGGTGTTCATCGAGGCGCTGAGCGACTCCAGCACCTTTGACAAGGAGGTGGCCAGAAACATGCTGGGCATGGTCAAGAGAAACTGCGATTTCTGGCTGGTGGATGTAAGTGGCCTTTGGCTGGATTGTCCTGCCCTTCGGCCCTGTCAGGCCTTGTTCCTCCCTCCATCCATCTCTTCCTCTCAAATCCCAGTAAAGTGAAGCCACCTGAAGGCGGCAGAGAGGGATGGGAAGGACAGCTGAGGAAATGGCTGCACTCCAGTGGCAGCACCATCCTCACCTGTGTCTCCTCCAGGTGCCAAAGATCACAAGCTGCATCCACAAAGCCCTGCGGTGCATCAACACGGCACCAGCCCGACAGAGCGTGGAGTCTCTAATTGTCTGGATGGCTGACAAGTGCCCTGGGGAGGTGGTCTCGACGCTGCTGACAATCACACCACCAGGAGACAGGTACTGGCCCCAAAAGCCATGAGGGCTTGTTCCCTGTGGGGAGAGGGGCCCAGAGATGCTCTGGCTGCCAGCGCCAAGGGATCCTGCAGGACACCCCCGAGGAGCAGGACCCTCCATCCCACCACGCTTTCCAGTGCTGGGGGTCAGCCAGGCCCGCAGCAGCCACAGCTGAGCAAGACAGCCCAGAGCCCCCCACTGCGCTCCTGCCAGCCCCACGGGAGCACCAGCTCAGCCTCTGCTGCTGCCCAGGGCATCCCAAGCGTCCTGCAGCGCGGAGCCGGACACGCTGCTGTGGCCCAGGCTGCCCTGCTGACAGAGCGCTCTCTTGCAGCACTGCCCTGGCACTATGGGAGGTGATGTTCTCCGTGCCCCAGACCCTGCAGAACGTGTTGAAGGAGCTGCTCATCCAACTGCAGGACCGGCACTATAGGGTCTTTTATACACACTGGGTGGACACCGCCATCCTTCGCTTGGCTGTGAGTTACTGGGAGAAGCTCCTGGTGCCCCAGGAGCTGCACGGTGCCAGGAGCCCCAGCAGCTCTGCCGGTCGCTCACTGCTGGCTTGCTTTCAGATACTGGCCAGCAGTGACCTGCAAGATGAGGAGTTTGCTCCAGTGTATCTAGTCATGAGGTTTCTGAGGCAACGAAGACCAGCGGTGCTCTCCCTGTTGCTCAGGGCCATGATGACGCTGTCACAGAGAGGAGAGATGGTGAGTGGGGTGTCGCCAAGGGCAGCCGTGTTGGCAGCCAAGGGCCGGGGCAGTGGGTTCTGGCTTGGCCTTGGCTGGCAGTCAGGCGCTGGGGTGCCTGATCCAAAGGCCCTTCCTGCCATGGTGGGGCCTGGGGGCTGCCTGGGGAGCTCTCCAGGCATCGACTTGATCCCAAGACGGAAACTCTCTTCTTCATACAGGCCAGAAAAATGGAGGTCATGCTGCCAGACCTGATGTGGGTCCTGCAGTACGGCAATAAGGCCATCAAGATGAAGGCTCTGGTCATCTTCAGAAACGTGATGGCTCAGCTGGAGAGGGAGAAGGCCAGTCCCATCGCTGTGCGGCTGGCAGAATTTCTCCTGCCCTTCTTTGATGACGTAAGGCTGATGTATAAGGCTGATGTATAAGGCTGATGTATAAGGCTGAGCCCCGCGGGTGGGCACTGGACAATGACAGCTGCCCTTCAGCCCAGCCACTCAAAGCAGGGGCTTCTCCTCTGCTTTCTCCCCGGGGCTCTTGTGGGATGGTTTCTGCGTTCTGCAGCCCAGCCCAGCTTCTCCCTGCCCGCTGCTCCCACAGCTCCTCCCCACCATGGCTGCTGAGGCTGCTGGGGGTGCTGGCTGGCTGGGAGAGCACTTTGAGGCACAGGCACTGCCTGAGCAAGTCTCACGAGTGGCCTTTCATGGACCCAGGGCCGCAGATCTGGCCACAACTGCAGTGTGCACAATGCCGCCCTGGAGCATCTCCCCTCCCATCAGCCATGCAGGAGCTTCTGCTCCCTGTGGGCAGAGAGCTGCTGGTGCTCAGGTCCTACTGTGCTGCTCCCTCCCAGGAACTGAGCCAGCTGAGAAAGATCTCCATCAGCCTCTTCAGAGACCTGATGAAGATGGTGGTGGGGAATGACAAGAGAAAGATGAAGAACATGGTGCGACTTGGCCTGCTCCCTCTCTTCTTCCGAATGAGTGACCAAGTGCAGAGCGTGGCCAAGGTACAGATTTAAAGCCGAGCAGTGATGCAGGGAAGAGACCCCTGGGCGTTTGGGCCAGGGCATGTCACCACTCCCTAAGGGCAGAATCGCCCCAGGAACAAAGCCCAGAGCAGGGGGACACCAGGTCTCCTGCCCCAACCGTGGTGCCATCTCCCAGCTTCTGCTGTTCCGTAGGTTGCCAGGGAAGCCCTCCTCGGTGCAGCAGAGCTCCTCAAGTGGAAACAGCTTGAAGATCTGGTGCAGGCACAGCAGAAATGGAGGATTGGAGAGAGCTTGGTGAGGACAACCCCCAAGGCCCAGGGCCCAGGCTGGACGGGGCTGCCCCGCATGTCTGTGCTGTGGGCTCTGCAGATGTGCCTCCCCTGCTCTGCTGCAGCCCCGAGCTGCATCCTTGTTCCCTGTCCTCAAGAACAGAGCCCCCAAGGACTCTTCTCTGTGTCCCGCTGCCCTCCCCGCACCCCGCAGGAGGGAGGGCTCTCAGCACCCCTGGGACCCCTCGGCCTGTGTCTGTCTCTCAGCCCCACGGGGCTCCTGGCAGGAACACGGGAATGGCCGGAGGGGAAGAGGAACGTGGGTTCCTGGAGGAGAGACTGATCCAGCCAAGTGGGGAGGGACAGTGATGTGCTCACACCCTTGTGCTCTCTCCAGCTGGAGCAGGACAGGAGCAGGGCTGAAGAATACTTGAGTCAGAGCCTGCTGTACCTGGGGGATGCTCAGGCCAGCTTGCGAGAGGCCGCCTTGAGGTTCATCGGTGAGTCACAGCCCCCGGGTCCCTCTTTCGGCAGCCTGGCCCCAGTCCCCGCCACTGCCCTGGCACAAGGAGCAGCCCTGTGGCTGCCAGAGCCCCGGCTGCCCCGGGCAGGGCCTTGGCCTCCCCTCCCAGCCCTGCCCACGCAGGTGGCCTTGGTGGCCGCCTTGCCCGGTGCCACCATCTCGGCTCCTGCTCCCCCCTGGGCTCAGCCCTGGTGAGGGGAGGGAGCAGGGGCTGATGGAGCTCTGTGCCCAGGGCTGGCTGCACGGCACCTGAGGGACCCAGGCAAGGAGAGTCTGTCTGAGATCTGCAGAGGTGAGTAGGGAGCGTGGTTGGGAGGGGATGCCCGGGGGTCTCTGCAGACATGGGAGCTCATCTGGGTTCTGCTTCTTTCTGTTGCAGCCATTCAGCCCTTGGAGCAGGACAGCGAGCCCTCCATCTGCTCCCTGGCATCTCAGACCATTGTCATCGTGTGCTCTTCATGGAAGCGGCCAAGATCTCGATGGACCCTGCGAGCCCTGTGCTGCTGGCGCTAAACCAGGTGGAGGAGCAGCTCTTCTTGAGGAAAACAGCTGGATTTTAATAAAGAGCCCTTCTTGAAGTCGGGTTGTATGTCTGCCTTTTCCAAGGATCCCAGAACCAATCTGAGTGCTCCGGTACTTTTGAGAGCACAGCCCAGGATCATGGGCAAGGGTGACGGAGCAGACAGGAGCACTCGCAATGAGCCATTCCAGCAGCTGAGATGAATCTCACTGAGCCACTGAGGTTTGTTCCTGGAGTCACACACAGAAATGTCAGGGTCGGTCAGGCACCCATGCCTGAGCTGGCCTCGTGAACTCCTTCTGCACCCAGGGGTGTTCAGAGACAGAATCTTTCCCTGTTGCACATAGAGGCCGTAGCCTTGGTTTCCCTCTGGCCTCCTGTTGCCACTTCCAAAGGATGGGAGGCACCTCAGGCCTGTGGTGGGTCACCTGCTCTGCACTCAGCTGAGATGTCCCACAGCATTAGGAATGGACATGGGGACCTGAGTTCAAGGAAGCACAACCCAGTGCTGCATTCAGGCTGTTTCCCATAGGATGTTTCTGCCAACATGAAGTGACCTCAAGACACTGTCTGTCCCACAGGCCCTCATGGAGCTCTGGAAGACAAGCGCTGCTGCTCCCTGGCAGTGCTGCCATGATGGACTCTTTCCCCTCCTCCCATGTACACAGGAACTGTCCCTGCAGCTCCATACAGGCCTTGCAGGAAGGATATAGTGAAAAACAAGTAAAAAAAAGCCCTTTATTCTGTTTAAAGACAAGGAGAGCACTGCTCCTCATTTACAGAGCCAGTAGTTATAAAAGAAAAGCAGACAGAGAATTAAGAAAGGGGATGACAAGATTATCTCAATTAAAAAACAGCCAACAACAACAGAAAATCCAGATGACAGGCTGAGCCTGTAATTAGTTACATTAAAACTCCAATGTAGAAGCAGATGGGCAGTTTATTGCTTCAGGAAATTGTAAGATATGAGTTTCCACAGGGCATCCTTGAGCTCCTGGTTCCTCATACTGTAGATGAGGGGGTTCACTGCTGGAGGAACCACTGAGTACAGAACAGACACCATCAGGTCCAGGGATGGGGAAGAGATGGAGGGGGGCTTCAGGTAGGCAAACAAGCCAGTGCTGAGGAACAGGGAGAGCACGGCCAGGTGAGGGAGGCAGGTGGAAAAGGCTTTGTGCCGTCCCTGCTCAGAGGGGATCCTCAGCACGGCCCTCAAGATCTGCACATAGGACACCACAATGAAAACAAAACACATGAAAACTAAACACACACTGACCACAATAAGTCCAAGTTCCCTGAGGTAGGAGTGTGAGCAGGAGAGCTTGAGGATCTGGGGGATTTCGCAGAAGAACTGGCCCAGGGCATTGCCCTTGCACAGGGGCAGTGAAAATGTATTGGCCGTGTGCAGCAGAGCATTGAGAAACCCAGTGGCCCAGGCAGCTGCTGCCATGTGGACACAAGCTCTGCTGCCCAGGAGGGTCCCGTAGTGCAGGGGTTTGCAGATGGCAACGTAGCGGTCGTACGACATGATAGTGAGGAGATAAAACTCTGCTGAAGCTAAAAAGACAAACAGAAAGAGTTGTGTAGCACAACCTGCATAGGAAATGACACTGGTATCCCACAGAGAGTTGGCCATGGACTTGGGGACAATGGTGGAGATGGAGCCCAGGTCGAGGAGGGCGAGGTTGAGCAGGAAGAAGTACATGGGGGTGTGGAGGTGCTGGTCCCAGGCTATGGTGGTGATGATGAGGCCGTTGCCCAGGAGGGCAGCCAGGTAGATGCCCAGGAAGAGCCAGAAGTGCAAGAGCTGCAGCTCCCGTGTGTCTGTGAACGGCAGGAGGAGGAACTGGGTGATGGAGCTGCTGTTGGATATTTGCTTTTCGTGAGCATGGGGCGCTGTAATGAGGAAAAAAGGAAGTGCCTGTGGGTCAGTGCAGAGTGAGGGCAGCTGCTCTGTCCCTCTGTCTTGCTCCAGCTGCCCTGGGCTGGCACCTTTCTGAGATGGAGCCTGATCACACTCCCATGTCACCCTGAAAAGCCACCAGGCACTGCTGAGAGCAGAGGGATCCACCTCAGACCATGACAGGTCTCACCCTTTCCTAAGGTCTCAGCACCCAACGTTTAGCCCAGGACACACTCAGCTCATTCCCCAGCCCCACAGACTGCATTGCCCACAGCCCACAGGTCAGAGCAAAGCTGGGACACGTGTGCCCATGGACACACCTGCAGGAAAGGACCCACAAGCTCAGGCTGTGACTCTGCAGCTGAAACTGCCATCCCCAGAGAGCCTGACAGCAAGAACAAGATCCCAACAGCAGTGACCCAGAGCAGGGGAGCAAGAAGGAAAATGCGATGGGGGTGGGTGTGAGAGAGGCCAGGGCAGAGGCAGCCGGGCACTCAGACAGCGTCACCCTTCCCCAGCTGTGCAGCACCTCCCAGACACCAACACTGCCGGGCAGCTGCTCTCAGCCCCTGTGCTCTGCAGAGGAACTGGAGCTCTGGCTGCACAGGAGCTGCTTCATGCCTTGGAGCCCCCGGCCCTGAGGGCAGAGGCTTTGCTGGGTGGGACAGGAGCCCAGGGGGCTGCTCACAGGAGGGATCTGCACTGCAGGGGATCACAGGGACTTTTCTCTCTTCTCCCTCCCATAACCATTCCGGGTTTGGTTTCCTCTCATTTCTGATCATTTCCCTGCTGCCTGGAGATTCTCCCCTGGGAGGTGTTTCCCTGTCCATGTCTCTTCCCTGTCAGTGCTCACAGACCATCCCACCCTCTGTGCCCTCCCCCTGGCCCTACAGATCCTGCCTGTTCACAGGGCACTGCCTGGGGGCATCTTCCTGTTTGCAGGCTGGAAAACAGATTACAGATTAAGTGTAAGGTGTCCAGCAAAGGTGATGCTGTTTCTGCATAGGCAGAGGAGAGCCAAGGCATGCCAGGATTTTCTTGAAGACCTACTGCAGTTCATGTGTCTCAAGTATTTGTTTAAAATTAAGAACTGCCTTAATCACCACTCATTCCCCAGAGTAGGAGACTGAAAACACAGACTCAGGGAGGTTCCTTATCTTTGTAGTACTCTTTGTCTTCTTCTCATTGAAACCTCCTCTTGTCAATATTCTGGAATGAGCTGGAGCTGTGAGCAGCCCCGACCCACGGAGAACCCAGCAGCAGAAGGACCCTGCCCTGCCGGGGGTCGCTCATCCCCCCACATCTTCTCCCCTCAGTGTTGCTGGGATCTCCCGGGCAGGCTGAGCGCTGACCCTGGCAGGCGGCAGAGTCCCTGCCCGGCACAGCCCTGGGGTGCAGGGACCCTGCTCTGCAGGACAGCCCTGGGCACCCCTGCCTGCACATTTACATTTACACCCCACAGCCACCCTGGGGAGAACGCAGCATTCACGTCTTGTCACTCTGACAGTGCAGAAGGCAATCCCTGCTCTGCAGCACATCCTCTCCTCTGATCAGAGAATCTCTGAGAGCTGTACTTACATCTCTCGCAGGCTCTGCAATGTGACAGCTTTCTGAGATCCTACCAAGATTTGCAGATTCAATGCCCTGTAGCCACAGGCTTCATATCTGAGAGGATTTCATTTCCAGTGAACTCTCAGCATCCTCCCAGCCCAGACTGCGTTTCCCTCTCTGTGCCTGGCTCCTGTGCCCTCGGTGCTGCAGGCAGAGCCCTCAGCCCTGCTGCGTGTGCAGAGGAGCTGCTCCTGGGCAGAGCTGTCTCTCTGCAGCGCTGCCGCTGCCATGAGCTCCCTGTGTCCCAGGAGCCCAGCCCAGCTCAGCAGCACAGGAGCAGCCCATGATATCCCTTTCTCTGTCCCCTCTGGGCTCCTCCAGGTGTCCCTCAGGCTCCAGGGGCACATCCTTTGAGACAACCTATAGTAATCAGTAATGTTAGTTGTGTCTGCTCTGCAGAGATACTTCTTGCCAGCATTGTATTCTTGCTAGTAAAAAATAAATTGGTATGAGAATATTCCAGGTGTGGTCTCCCCAGGGCAGAGCAGAGGGGCAGGAGAACCTCTCTGACCTACTGACCACCCCCTTCTAACCCACCCCAGGTACCATTGGCTTCCTGGCCACAAGGGCCCAGTGCTGGCTCATGGTCACCCTGCTGTCCCCAGGACCCCCAGGTCCCTTTCCCCTACACTGCTCTCCAACAGGTCATTCCACAGCTTACACTGGAACCTGGGGTTCTTCTTGCCCAGATGTAAGACTCTACACTTGTCCTTGTTCTATTTCATTGCATTTTCCCCGCCCAACTCTCCAGCCTGTCCAGGTCTCTGATGGCAGCACAGCTTCCAGTGTCACCACTCCTCCCAGCTTGGTGTCACCAGCAAACTTGCTGACAGTCACTCTATTTCCTCATCCAAGTCACTGATTAATTTATTGAATAGTACAGGCCCCAGCACTGCCCCCTGAGGCACTGCACTGGATACAGGCCTCAACTGGACTCTGCCCCATTGACCACGACCCCCTGGCTTCTTCCCTTCAGCCAGTTCACAGTCCACCTCACTATCCGATCATCCAGACCACACTTCCTGATTTTAGCAGCAAGGATGCTGTGGAAGACTGTGTCAAAGGCTTTACTGAAGCCAAGGTAGACCACATCCACTGCTTTGTCATCATGTATCCACCTCGTTATGTCTTCATAAAAGTCAACGAGGTTGGTCAAGCACGACTTCCCCTTGGTGAAGCCATGTTGACTGCCCCTAATGACCCTCTTATCCCTGATATGCCTTGAGATGGCACCAAGGCGAAGTCGTTCCATTGGTTTCCCAGGGACAGAGGTGAGGCTGACCGGTCTAGAGTTACCCGGGTCCTCCTTCTTGCCCTTTTTGAAGACTGCAGTGACATTTGCTTTCCTCCAGTCCTCAGGCACCTCTCCCATTTCCCAAGACTTGGCAAAGATGATGGAGAGCGGCCCAGCAATGACCTCAGCCACCTCCCTCAGCACCCGCGGGTGCATCCCATCCGGACCCATGGATTTATGGATTTACCTTCAAGCAGCCTTGCCCACGGGATTTCCCCCAGCAATTGCCTGAACAGGCCAAAGTTTGCCCTGCTGAAATCCAGGGTTGCCATTCTGCTTGCTATCCTGCTCCTGCCACACGAGATCCTGAACTCCACCATCTCATGGTCGCTGCAGCCAAGGCAGCTCTCAACCTTTACCGCCTCAACCAGCCCCTCCTTGTTAGTGAGGATGAGGTCCAGCAGCTCCTCCCCTGGTCGGCTCCTCCACCCTTTGCATCAGGAAGTTCCCATGGATGCACTTGCTGAACCTCCTGGGCTGTGTCTGCCTGAGTCGTCCTTCCAGAAACATCAGGGGAGTTCAAACCCCCACGACAGGCAGGGCCTGTGACTGAGGCCGCTCTCAGCTGCTGGAGAGGCCTCGGCAACGTCCTCGCCCTGAGCTGGTGGGTTGTGATGGACACCCACAGCAGTGTCACCCTAATGCTCCCAGTGCTCCCAGTAACCCTCCCACTGACCCCTCCAGTGCTCCCAGTAACCCTCCCTCCGACCCCTCCAGTGCTCCCAGTAACCTTCCCACTGAACCTTCCAGTGCTCCCAGTAACCCCTCCAGTGCTCCCAGTAACCCTCCCTCTGACCCCTCCAGTGCTCCCAGTAACCCCTCCAGTGCTCCCAGTAATGCTCCCACTAACCCCTCCAGTGCTCCCAGTAACCCTCCCACTAACCCTTCCAGTTCTCCCAGCAACCCCCATTAACCCCTCCAGTGCTCCCAGTAACCCTCCCACTAATCCCTTCAGTGCTCACAGTAACCCTCCCACTAACCCTTCCAGTGCTCCCAGTAACTCTCCCCTTAGCCCCTCCAGTGCTCCCATTAGCCCCCAACTAACCTTTCCTGTGCTCCCAGGAGCCCCCATTGTTCCCAGTAATCCTCCAAGAACTCCCAGTTAACCCTCAGTGCTCCCACTAACTGTCCTTGTGCTCCCAGCAGGCCCCCACAGTGCTCCCAGTAACCATGTTGTGTTCCCATTAACCCCCCACTAATCATCCTACTGTTTCCAGTAATCCTCCCAGTAAACCTCTCAGTGCTCTCAGTAAACCTCCCAGTGCTCCCAGCAACCCCCCCAGTGCTCGCAGTGAGCCCCAGCAACCCCCTCATTGCTCCCAGTAATCCCCCGCTAGCCCTCCCAGTGATCCCAGTAACAACCTAGTGCTTTCATGTGAGCCCTCAGCAACCCCCACTGTCCCCAGTAACCCCTCCCAGTGCTCCCAGTAACCCCCCACTAACCCCTCCAGTGCTCCCAGCAACCCCCATTCTTCCCAGTAATCCTTCAAAAATTCCCAATAAACCCTCAGTGCTCCCAATAACCCTCCCAGTGCTCCCAGCAACCACCTAGTGCTCCCAGTAAACCCCCACCAACTGGAATGTTCCCAGTAACCCCCACAATGTTCCCAATAACCCCGCACTAATCCTTCTAATGTTCCCAGTTACACTCCCAATAACCCTCCCAGTAAAGCCCCAGCAACCCCCAATGTTCCCAGTAATCCTGCAAGAACTCCCAGTAAACCCCCAGTGCTCCCAGTAACCCTCCCAGTGTTCCCAGAAACCCCCCACTAATAAACCTACTGTTCCCAGTAACCTTCCCAGTGCTCCCAGTAACCACCTAGTGCCCCCAGTAACTCCCCAGCAACCCCCAGTGTTCTCAGACACCTCCCCAGAGCACCCAGTGGCCCCCACTAACCCCTCCAGTGCTCACAGCAACCCCCGTTGTTCCCAGTAATCCTGCAAGGACTCCCAGTAAACCCCCAGTGTTCCCAGTAGCTCTCCCAGTGCTCCCAGTAACCACCTAGTACTCCCAGTAACACTCAGGCAACCCCACATGCTCCCAGGAACCCTCCCAGTATTCCCAGTACTCCCAGTAGCCCCCAGCTAACCTTTCCAGTGCTCCCAGCAGTCCCCACTGTTCCCAGTAATCCTCCAAGAACTCCCAGTTAACTCCCAGTGCATGAGTACGTAGTACTCCCAGCATGAGTACGTAGTAACCCCCACTATCCTCTCCAGTGATCCCAGCAACCCCCATTGTTCCCAGGAAACCTCCAAGAAGTCCCAGTAAACCCCCAGTGCTCCCAGTAAACCTCCCAGTGCTCCCAATACTCCCCCACAAATGTCCATCCTGGTGCCCTGGGCAGCATCCTCTGGGCACTGTGGGGCAGGGGCAGGGTCGGTTGTACACAAGTGGGCCAGCTCTCCACTCGGGTGGGGAGAGCTGCTGGGTGAAGCTGCCGGCCTGGCTCGCACAAGCCAGACAAGACCTTTGCTGGTTATCAGCATCGATGCATCCAGTCTTTCCTGTCACTGAATCCTGGAATCACAAAGTAGTTGGAGTTGGAAGTGACATTCACAGCCCGTCTGGTCCAACTCCCCTCGGCCATCAGGGACATCTTCAGCAGCTCAGGTTGCTCAGAGCCCCGTCCAGCCTGGCCTGGGATGTCTCCGGGATGGTTCATCCACCCCCTCTCTGGGAAGCCTGTCCCAGTGTTTTACCACCCTCAGTGTAGAAAATCTCTTCCTCATTTCATTCCTTGACTCCCCCCTCTTCTAGTTTAAACCATCACCCTTTGTCCTGTCGCAACAGCCCCTGCTCTAAAGTCTGTCCCCATTGCTCTTATTGGCCCCTTTTCGGTCCAGAAAGGCTGCAATAAGGTCTCCCAGGAGCCTCTCTTCTCCAGCTGAACACCCCAACTCTTAAACAGGCAAACTCATGACATTTTAATTTTTCAATACACTAGTGTCACAAAAGCATGAGCACATATATAAAAATAGCATTTTATATAGCATCTATAGACCCCCGTGGAGCCCAAATGTCACCAGTGGTACAAAGTGCCCACAGAGCCAGTTACCAGTGGGGTCCCACAGGGACCAGCACTTGGGCCAACACTGTTGAACGTCTCTGTTCTCCCCCTGTATGATGTGACACAGTGAACCTTCAGCTCCTTAGTGGATGGTGCAAGGCTGGGAAGAGGCCTTGGACAAGCTCACCTGGGTCACCCTGCCCTGAGCAGGACAGTGAGACAAGATGATGTTCACACCTGAGTTGCTCTGTGATTCCAGGAATCTTTCCCTTGGAAACGTTTTGGAAGAAGGAAGAGGTGGAGGAACAAGAAAATAAAAATACAGGCAGAGGAGGAGACCTCAAAGGTGTCAAATAAACAGAGCAGTTCTGTGAAGAATGTTTCTCTACTCAGATTGTTAGCAGGAAATCTATAACCAGCTCCCCAAACTCCCTGTTCCGCTCATTGGCCCCTGGGATTTCCAGCACATTTCTTTACATCAGATTATGCACTGAAGTTTGCACTGATTGTTACAGCTTCTTCGCAGGATTGCTTCATGTTTCCTTAGAGAACTGGATGTAAACAGGCACCGGGGAATTTTTAATTAGAGGATACAAAAAAGGAGAAAAAAAAAGAAAACACAATAGAACTTAATGGTGTTTCTCAGTTCTGTGGTTAAATTAAGTAGTTTCCAGTGAGGTCCATTGCCATAATTGAAGAGTTGCCTGTAGGGAGTAGGAGAGCAACTGCTGAAAGACTTGACCTGCCTGAAGCTCAAAGCAGAGTGAGAGCTGAGAGGCTCTGAATGAGCCAAGAGTGAGAGGTGAAGAACCTCTGGGGAGCGATGGAAAGTGCAAATGTCCAGACAGGCTTCTGAAGAGATGAGTTCAGACACGGGGAGCTGGGTAAGGACAGGTGGAAACTCCTGGATGTGCAGGGGATTAAATACACGTAGTGATAGACAGAGTTCTGGCACTGCAAGCACAGGGAAAGGCCAACGTTTCATCTCCCACAGTCCGTACACATTCTGAAAATTCATATTTTGGCAGGATATAAATTCCCCAGACATTTTATTGGAAATATTGAATTATTTCATCTCATGAAATAAAGAGTGTGGGGTTTTTTGTTCTTTTTGTTGTTGTTGTTTTGGTTTTCAGTTTTGAGGGGAGTTCTCAGGTTTTCGGGCTGAGGTCCATGGTCTCACTATAAGCACCCAGTGCAAACCTCGAGAGGCCCCGTGTACCTGAGGTGTTTGCCTGGGACTGCAGGTATCAGACCAGACTGATAGAGCGATGGTGCTTTCATCATTTACAATTAGTATTCAACACTTGTGCATCTAATTAGCTAAGTTTCAGGACTGTAGGTAAAGAGGCAGGTATGTAAAGAGCACTTTGAAGAAGAGATAGAAGAATTTTCCAGTTGGTATCAGAGAATCATAGAATTATTTCAGTTGGAAGAGACCCTCAGTATCACTGAGTCCAACCACAACCTAAATCTAGCACTAAACCATGTCCCTAAGAACCTCATCTAAACACCATTTAAACCCCTCCAGGTATGGCAACTCCACCACTGCCCTGAGCTGCCTGTTCCAATGCCTGACAGCCCTTTCCAGGAAGAATTTTTTCCTAATATCCAATCTGAACCTTCCCTGGCACAATTTGATGCCATTTCCTCTCATCCTGTCACTTGCTACTTGGGAGAAGAGACCAACACTCTCCATGCTCCAGGCTCCTTTCAGGCAGTTTGGACAGTGAGAAGGTCTCCCCTCAGCCTCCTGTTCTCCAGGCTCAACAGCCCCAGCTCCCTCAGCCACTCCTCATCACACTTGTGCTCCAGACCCTCAGCAGCTTTGTCGCCTCCTCTGCACTCTCTCTAGTGCTTCAATGCCCTTCTTAAGATGAGGGACCCAAACATGACCCAAGGATTCAAGCTGTGGCCTCACCAGCACTGAGAACAGTGGCACAATCACTTCTCTAGTCCTGCTGTCCACACCATTTCTAATACAAGCTAGGATGCTGGTGCCCTTTTTGGTCACCTGGGCGCATGCTGGCTCATGTTCACCTGCTGTCGATCAACAACCCCAGATCCTTTTCCACCAGGCAATGTTCCAGCCACGCTTCCCTGAGCCTGTAGCGCTGCTTGGGGTTGTTGTGACCCAAATGCAGGACTCGGCACTTGGCCTTGTTAAACCTTAGACAACTGGCCTCAGCCCAATGATCCAGCTGGTCCAGATCCCTCTGTATGGCCTTCCCAACGGCCAGCAGATCAACACTCCCACCCAACTTGGTGTCACCTGCAAACGTACTGAGCTTGCACTTGATTCCCTCGTCCAGATAATTTATAAAGATTAAATAGTACTGAAATAAATACTGAGCCCTGGGGACACGACTTGTGGCTGAACGCCAACTGGATTTGGCTCTTTTCAGCACAATTCTTTGTGTCTGGCCCTTCATCCAGTTCTTTACCCATCACAGATACACCATCCAGGCCATGAGCTGCAGCTTCTCCAGGAGATGCTGTGGGACACGGTGTCACAGGCTTTACTGCAGTCTAAGGACACAACATCCACAGCCTGTGTGGCGGATTCACTCCCCACGACAGACTTTCCCTCATCTGCTCAGCCGGTCACCTTGTCACAGAAGAGATCAGGGTGGTCAAGCAGGACCTGCCTTTCATCCAGCCATGCTGATTGGGCCCGATTGCTCGTCTCGTGTGTGTGACCTCACAGTCCTTTCCCAGCCCTGTTCCTGCTGTTGGCCAATCCCCTGCAGAGGCAGAAGTGACCTCACAGTGCCCTCCACAGCCATTGGTTCCTACTGGACTATGAGTTCCTGAGACACAAGTGACCACATGGCATCGTACCCACCATCACCCTCCTTGTGGTCCAGTGTGTGAGCAGATCAAACTAAGCTGCTTTCATCAAATTTATCCAATAGATTTCCTATCAAGGGTTTGAGTGGAGAAACGTTCCTCAGAGGAGCTGCTGTATTTACTCTGGGGCATTTTACATCTCTGCTTCTGCCTTTTTTCTTCTTCCTCTGTCTATTCTGACGTGAAAGAGCTCTCCAAGGAAAAGATTCATGGAATCCTGCAATAACACAGGATGGAAGAGACCCCTGAACACCATCTCTGTCCCACTGACCTTTATGGCACCCCAAGGAACAGCTGATGGCATTTGTGCTCATTTGGGTTCATCTCACCACATGCACACAGTGGACATGCACATGATGTGTATGTTTACAACTCATCTGGACAAAGAAAACATGGACTTTTGACCTAGTATTTCATAGAATCATAGAATGTCCTGAGTTGGAAGGACCCAAAGGATCATGGAGTCCAAATGCTGTCTCTGCACAGGACACCCCACAGGTCACCCCGTGTGTCTGAGGACGTTGTCCAGTCTCTTCTTGAACACTGTCAGGTTGGGCCCGTGACACCTCCCTGGGGAGTCTGTTCAGTGTCCAGCACCTCTGGGGGAAGAACCTTTTCCTCATGTGCCACTGACCCACCCCATAGAATAATTGAACCATAGAATAACTCAGGTTTGAAGAGAGCACTGAACATCATCTTGTCTCACTCTCCTGCTCAAGGCAGGGTCCACCAGATGAGGTTGTTCTAGGCCTCTGCCCAGCTTTACATCATCCACAAAGGAGCTGAAAATGTGCTCCATGACATAATGAAGAGGCAGAATAAAGCCGCTGGACAGTGTTGGCCCAAGCACTCATCACTGAGGGATGCCGCTTGTAACTGGATAAACACAGGACTTTGTACCACTGATGATGTTTGGGTTTGGTCATGCTGCCAACTCCCCACCCATCACAACATCCACATCTGCATCCCAGATCTCACCAATCTGCTCTAAGGCACCACAGGAGACCATGTCTGGGGCCTTGCAAAACTCCATGTACTCAATATGCCTTTCTTTCCCCTGCCCATTTGGGTTCAACAATCCCTTCCTTGTCCTTCGACAGCCTGGAGATGCCTGCAGGACAATGTGGCCCATCACCCTCCCAAGGACAGACATAGGCTGAGCATCCTGTCATTCTCCCAGTTCTCCTTCCTGCCATTCCTGAAGATGGGTTTGACGTCTGACTGTCTGATGGACCTCTGAACCTCTCTGATCACTCTGGCACTTCTGAGACCACAATCCAGAATTTCCCACAGGGAAAGAGGGGCAGGTGTAGGACTGTGTAGAACAGCATGTGATGGAGATGGCAAAGGAGAGGTAGCAAATAGGGACATCTGCAATGAGCCTGTCCAAGGCAGCTGAGATGAATCTCACTGTGCCACTGGGGTTTGTCCCTGGAGTCACACAGAAAAATATCAGGGTTCTGTCAGGTGTCCACATCTGAGCTGGCCCTGTGGACTCTTAAAACACATTGAGATATTCAGGGACAGACAGTTTCCCTTTTACACATAGAGGCAGGAATCACAGTGTCTCTCTGGCCTTCTCTTCCTCTTCCCAAATGATGGGAGGCACCTCTGCCCCGTGGTGTGTTGTCGTGTTCTGCACTCATCTTTGATGTCCCTCATCATTAGCAATGGACGTTGGTAAAAGGAACCACATCCCAGTGCTGCATTCTGGTAGTTTCCTATGGGATATTAGTCCCAAAATGGTGTGACCTGAACAAACTGTCTGTCCCTCAAGCCCCAAGGAATAGCTGATGACGTTTGTGCTCACTCAGGTTCATGTCACCTCACGTGCACGATGTGCATGCTTATATCTCATCACTACAATGCAAACATGGTCTGCTGAACTACTCTTTCAGTCTCTGTCTGTGGAGGGACAAAGAGCTCTAAGCTGGTGTTTGAGGCCAGGGCTGGAAATGGTGGTTGTAATGGGCCAGTCCATGAGGATGCCCTCAGTGCAGCTTGCCCAGGGTGTCCAGTAAACCTGGACACAGCCCAGCCCCTGCTTTGCTGGTCCTGCAGGTCTCTGGCAGGAGCCTGGCTGTGAGAGGACATTGCTGTGTGCCAGCCCTGCACACACACACTGTTCAGCTGTACACTGCTGGTTTTATCTGTGACCATTTTCTTGCTCATATGTTTGAGAGAAGGTTTGTAGGAAGAGCCAAATCTTCAGGCCCTGAGGTGAGGAGTTCACCTTTCTATCTGGAAAGGCTGTTGTGAGGCCAGCTCTGTCACAGCAGTGCCCATTGCCTGTCCCTGCCTGCGCCCACAGCACTGACACACAGCAGGACGGTGACCAAGCTGCCAGAGCACTCAGGCCTTGCACCAACACCAGGGATGAGAAGGAGAGTGTGGGAGTGGAACCAGAACAGCTCTGGAAGAACAAGCGCTGCTGCTCCCTGGCAGGGCTGCCGTGATGGACTCTTTTCCCCTCCTCCCATGCACACAGGACCTGTCCCTGCAGCTCCAAACAGGCCTTGGAGGAAGAATGTCAGTGAAAAAAAAATCACTGCAGAGCCCTTTATTTTGTTTTAATACACAGAGAGCATGGGTCCATATTTATACAGCCAGTGGGTTTGAAAAAAAGCTGACAATGAATTAGAAAGGGGATGACAAAAATATCATGATTTATTAAAAAATGAACACCACCAACACACACACACACACAAGTCTGGGCCTCTAATGAGTTACATTAAAACTGTTATTTGTTAAAGAGAAGATGATGAACACTTTATTATTTTTCAAATGCATCCCTCCATTAGTTTCCTCAGGGCATCCTTGAGCTCCCTGTTCCTCATGCTGTAGATGAGGGGGTTCAATGTTGGAGGTATCAGCGAGTATAGAACAGACACCAGCAGGTCCAAGGATGGGGAAGAGATGGAGGGGGGCTTCAGGTAGGCAAAAAAGGAGGTGCCGGCAAACAGGGAGACCACAGCCAGGTGAGGGAGGCAGGTGGAAAAGGCTTTGTGCCGTCCCTGCTCAGAGGGGATCCTCAGCACGGCCCTCAAGATCTGCACATAGGACACCACGATGAAAATGCAGCACATAAAAACCAAACAGGCACTAACCACAAGAAGCCCAAGTTCCCTGAGGTGGGAGTGTGAGCAGGAGAGCTTGAGGATGTGGGGGATTTCACAGAAGAACTGGCCCAGGGCATTGCCCTTGCACAGGGGCAGTGAAAATGTATTGGCCGTGTGCAGCAGAGCATGGAGAAACCCAGTGGCCCAGGCAGCTGCTGCCATGTGGACACAAGCTCTGCTGCCCAGGAGGGTCCCGTAGTGCAGGGGTTTGCAGATGGCAACGTAGCGGTCGTACGACATGACGGTGAGAAGAAAATACTCTGCTACTATCAAGAAGGAAAACGTAAAGAGCTGTGCAACACATCCTGAGTATGAGATGGCCCTGGTGTACCAGAGGGAATTGGCCATGGACTTGGGCACAGTGGTGGAGATGGAGCCCAGGTCGAGGAGGGCGAGGTTGAGCAGGAAGAAGTACATGGGGGTGTGGAGGTGCTGGTCCCAGGCTATGGTGGTGATGATGAGGCCGTTGCCCAGGAGGGCAGCCAGGTAGATGCCCAGGAAGAGCCAGAAGTGCAAGAGCTGCAGCTCCCGTGTGTCTGTGAACGGCAGGAGGAGGAACTGGGTGATGGAGCTGCTGTTGGACATTTGCTGCCTGTGGGCATGACGACCTGTGCAAGGAGGAAAGACAGTGACAAGTTAGGGGAGACTTCTCTGGGGAAAATATGTTGTTTCTCATGGAAAACCCCCTCCCTGATGGAGGGATGTTTCAGCTCATTCTCTTTGTCTATGAAGTGGGAAAAACATTTCATCACAGTTTAAAATGCAGCTTGGTCATCTGGTTTCCATCAACACAGCTCTGGGGCAAGACCCCTGAGTTGGTGTCAGAACAATAAGTGACCGACACTCGCACACCAACCCCAGAGAGCAAGAGCACCAGAAACAGGTGGAGAAACAGGGAAGGACACTGCAGTGCTACCAGAAGATAAAGCAAGGACAGAAAGGCAGATGGGCATGCTGTGGAACCTTCTCCTGACCCGGCTGTGCTGCTGCCACTCACATGATGACACTGGAGAGCAAGTACTTTTAGCACCTTTTTTGAGTACCACGTTCCAGGAACCCTTCACCTGGAGGTCCAGCTGCTGAGGTGGAGACTCGTGACCTGGACCCCATGGCTTTGGGGCAGAGGGTCTGCTGGGGAGGAGAGGAGACCAGGGGTTGCACTGGGAAATGTGTCTGCAATCGAGAGCACGTGAGAGAGGTTCCTAAATCCCATCCCCAGCATTTCTGGTAGCAGTTAACTCTCCCTGCCCATGTCTGTGCTGCCTGCAGCTGTGTCTCTGTCCCTGGTCTCCCTGTCAGTGTCACAGACCCCGTCCCACCCGCTGTGTGCTCAGCTCTGTCCTGCTCACACCTCCTGGCACTGCCCAGGGGCAGCTCTGTGTGTGCAGGGGCTCAGGAGCAGCTCAGACACGTCCTAACGAGAACTGGGGTCTCAGTGTCTGCTCCAAAGAGAGAAATAAATCCCCATCTCCCACTGCACACCCAGACGAGCAAGAGTAGAAAACTGAAAGCACAGACTCCTTCCCTTGCAGCTGTTCCTGTGTTGATGTTGTTGTTCAGAAGGACCCTCTGCCATGTCTGTGGGGGGATCTGGAGCTCTGAGCAGCCCTGACCCACACAGCCCCCTTCAACCCCACAAGCTCCCTGCCTGCCCTGCCGGGGGTCGCTCCTTCCACCCACAGCTGCTGCCATGGGATCTCCCGGGCAGGCTGAGCGCTGACCCTGGCAGGCGGCAGAGTCCCTGCCCGGCACAGCCCTGGGGTGCAGGGACCCTGCTCTGCAGGACAGCCCTGGGCACCCCTGGGTGCTCACCCGGCTTCACAGCTGTTCAACATGGCCTGACAAGAGCCCCGTCCTTACAGACCCCACAAGCTGTGCCTGTGCCAGTTTCAGGAGATGCCTCCAGGAGCTACAGCTGCACTGCCCTGCACCCACAGACTTACCATGGCAAGGGCTGCAAAGGTTTCTCCTCCAGTGAGCTCTCAGTCATCCTCCCAGTCCTGACCACCTTTAATCTCTCTCTGCCTTGCTCGTCTCCTGAGATCCCCAGGCAGAGCCCTCAGCCCTGCTGCGTGTGCAGAGGAGCTGCTCCTGGGCAGAGCTGTCTCTCTGCAGCGCTGCCGCTGCCATGAGCTCCCTGTGTCCCAGGAGCCCAGCCCAGCTCAGCAGCACAGGAGCAGCCCCAGGCACTTTAATGACCCCTCTGGTGGGTTTGGTGCTGAGTCCATGGACTTCAGACCCTGGAGGAAGTTAAACAAACCTCTCAAGAAGTCAAAGTTTGATTCAAGTCCAAAGTTTCTTGTAATGTTAATGGGTCCCACTGAGGGACACAACTGAGAAACCATCCCAGAGGTCTGGTCAGAGAAGAAAATTGGAGGAAGAGATGACAGGTCATGAAAAGCAAAGTAAAGGTCTCTCTCATGATCAGTAAACCTGGATGTGTTTCATTAGACAAAGGGCCAGGCCTTGACCCCCAGCCCTGGGAAGGCAGATCCTGTCCCTCCCACGTTGCCCAGGGCCCTTCCTGGGACAGTGTGATGTGGGGCTGTGCAAGGCCAAGGGCAGGACTATGGTCCCACACCTCCCAGGTTCCTGGCTGGGGACAAGGAGGCCATGAGGCCCCTGTGCTGCAAGGACAAGGTGTCTCCTCACAGGCATCAGAGGTGCAGACAACAGCCACAGCCAAGGGGAGAAGGAGCTCATGTCTGGTGGGGCTTTCAGCCTCTTTCCATCCCGTGATCATCTCCATGACAGCCTGTCCTGTGCTGTGGCATCCCCTGCACCTCTGTCCCTGCAGGCTGGAGACATCCCCCCTGCTGCCCCACCTTGCTCCTGTCTGAGCATCTTCCTTCCTTTGCTGAGATCTCTCCATCCTCCCCAGCTGGTCCTTGAAGCACAAAGCCTTGGGCTGATGCAGACTCCCTCTGCTGACCTGCTCCCCCACAGCACTGCCCTTCCATCACATTCCTTTCTGCCCATGTCCAGCCTGGACCTCCCCAGCTGCACTTTGGGCCATTATTTCTTTCTCAAGCTCTTTCCCACTATGCAGAAACCTCCACCATCTCTGAAACCGCCCTTCAAGCACTCTCAGGCTACTCCTGCACTGCTGCAGCCTCCCCAGCGCTGCTGGGCCAAAGCAGCCCAGGTCCCTCAGCACCCCACACCATGTGCACAAGGTGCTGAACCTGCCTTGGCACAGCCCTGCACTCTCCAGTTCCTCCCTGCTGCTCCAAACTGGGAAGCCGCACACTGGCACACACCCGTGTGTGTGGGTCACACCAGTGCTGAACCGAATGGGATGAGAACTGCAGGTGTCTGGGTCCCCACGCTACTCCTCATGCAGCCCCGTGTGCAGCTGCCTTGTTCATGGTGAGCGTGCACCACGGGCTGGTGTGGGGACCTTGTAGTGCCCAGGCCCTTCTCCTCAGGGTCACTGCTCAGCGTGTCAGGTCCTGCTCTGTCCTGATGGATGGGGTTGTTCTCCTGCCCTGATACAGAACTGGTCACTTCCCTTTTTAAATCTTTAGAGCTTTCTGATGGGCGAACACCAGATTTTCTCAAGGTCTGCACTCTCCCTTGACTGAAGCTCTATTTGTTCAGCTCATAATGTTTGCGTGCAGATGGTTTATCCTGATAAGGGTGTCTCTCCCAAGATACCAGGATGTGGAGTTGAAGGGCACTACAAATACCATCTCCTGCAGAAACTGTGGGGCCTTGGGCATCTTATACTCATAATGCCAGATGTCTGGACTTTGAGGGGAAGTTTCCCTTCATATGAGAGAGCAGCAGGAATGCGTGGAGCTCTGCCTGGGGACAGACGATGTCAGCTGAAGGTTGAGCAGTCAGCATGAGAGGGCAGAACAACATGGGCAATGTTGAGGTGACTGGACATCACCTACACACTCACTGATGAGGAAGAGGAATGAGATGAGGCCTCCTTCAGACAAATGAAAGAAGCCTCATGTTTCCAGGCCATGTCCTCGTGGCAGATCTGAGATATCCCAATATCTGCAAGGTACCGGCCATCCAGGAGGGTTTGGAGCTCATTAACAACATCTTCCTGACACGGGTGACTGAGGACTCAGTGGGGTGAGGTGCCCTGTGGGACTTCACACTTACAAACCAGAAAGAGTTGGTCAGGATGGAACAGTCAGGGATGGAAAGTGGAGCTGAGGCTCCTGGGAGATGAGAACAAGGCCAAGAGCAGGATTTCAGGAGAGCAGGATTTGGCCTGCTGAGGGACCTGCTTGGGTCCTATGGGATATGACCTTGGTGTCTGCAGAGCTTTTCTCTCCCATCTCCTCCCTCCTCTCTCCCACCTGCTGTTGTGCAGCGTTTTTTACCCTTTCTCAAATACAATATCCCAGAGGTGGTGCCGACATCACTGAGTGGCTCAGATTTGGCAAGGAGTGGGTCCATCTTGGAGCAGCTGAAATCGGCTCTGTCTGACACTGGGCAAACTCCTGTTGTCTTCCCAGAGAGGTGACAGCTGTAGCACACCCATACCTACCCCCAGTTCCAAGACTTTGTCATGTAAACCCAATAGAGAGTGACAATGTGTTGGGTGTTGCAAACTACATGATCATGTAGAAGAAATGGACAAGATCTTCTGTCAGCAACATGAGGAAGTCACCAGTCAATGAGCAGGTTCCTATGGGGAACTGTAATTGCTCTGACATTAGCTGGCCTGGCAAAGTGGCAAGTGCCATCAGTCCAAAGGATCTTGGGCCAACTGCTTAACGTGTCTGCATTGTGGGCCAATGAGAGTGATGCTCAACTGGATCTGGAACTGGGAAACAAGGAATAGCTGGTGAGGGATGTGAACATCAGTGTCCACCTTGGCTGTTGTGACCAGGACACAGTGGGGTCCCAGGCACCAGAGGGGAGGGAGGAAGGCCAGCAGCAGAGCACAGGCTGGTGGGCTCCAGAGGAGAAGACTTTGTCAAACTGGGGGTGCTGATTCAGGTGGTGCCATGGGAAGCAGCTCAGAAGGGTGAAGGAGCTCAGGAAATCTGATCAGCCTTTCAGGACAGGCTGCTCCAAGCACAAGAATGATTTATCTGAGAACCAGCGAAATGAAGCATTTATCTCGTGAGGGTGTTTGTCTGAACTGATGGAGCTCCAGGGCAAAAGGCAGCACACAGAGGTGGGAGCAGGGGAAGCTGCAAAGGAGGAATTTAGAAACCTTGTCCATGGATGTGGGGATGATGCCAAAGCTGCCCTGGACTTGACACCTGCAGGGGAGGCTGAGGGCAGCAAGATGAGCTGACACAGCTTCCTTACAGAAAAAGACCAGGGTAACATAGACCTGCTGCTGAACTTCGTAAGAGTAGAATCAGATGGGACTGAGGTTCTTCATGGCTTCTTTGCCTCCATCTTCACCAGCAAGGTCTTCTGGGACTTTGTTCCTGAAGGCAGGAGTCTGGAGAACACCCAGCAGTGGATGGGGCTCAAGTCAGGGGTGACCTGAGCAAACTCAGACACCGTTACAGAACAGGAGATGGGTCATTTGACCAGCTCCTGAACACAAGTATCACTGCGCTGTGTCACCAAAGATTGCCAGGAACACCCACCTCTTGGTCCAGAGGAGTGTGACTCCTCTTGAGCTGTCCTGGCCTGTCTCCTCACTCACATGGTGATTTAGTTACACACTTTTCTGACATACTCAGTCTTTATCAGGAGATGCAACACATCAATATGAACTGGAGGCTGCTGATGCCACCTGTTCTGGAAAGGGAGGGAAGGGCAAGCAGGGATGGAAATAGAATAAATTTGGCTTTATTGCTATTTATTATGGAAATGCTCTCTGTTTGGCTATTCCTGAAATTTCTCTAATCATCCACAACAGACTTGAAGCCTTTAGGAAAATTATGCACAGAACCTTGGCTTGTAAGAGCATTTTAGATGTTAGTGAGCCCTCTGGTGTCGTAATTCTGAACTGCAGCTACTGAGAGAATGAACAAACCTCCAATGAAGTGAAAGGCAGAAGCAAACCCCAAGTTTCTGAGGGTGTTTGGACCCCATGAAGGGCCATCACTGACACAGCTGTGAAGGAAACAACCAGTGCAGGTCCCTGTCCCTGGAGGCAGCTGAAGGCAAGACTTGGAGACACTGGTTCCAGGTGGTGAGGGCCATGTGGAGGTGGCTCTGGTGCCATGTCAGCCCTTGATGCTTGTTCATCACCAGAATGGCTGAGCCCTGACCCCTGGGACCTGGTAGATTTGTCTCCAATGTTTTTCAAGGCTTTTCCTGTGGTCACTGTGAGTGTTTTGTGTTTTGGGTGTGGGTTTTATGTCAAGTGCTGTTGCTTTAACTGCAAGGCTCTGGTGTTCTGTGGAGTCGGAAATGCCCGTGAATTCCTCATAACTCATCCAGCTTCTTTCATACACCTGGCAATGGTCACCAATCACCACAATGTCCCAATCCCACACTTGCTTGAATCCTCTATTTGGATCCATACCCATCACTCCAGGAGGTTCATGGATCCACCAGGTTCATGGATGATTCCTGAGGACCATCCAAGTGTGGGCAGTGTAAGAGAGGAGCAGAGCAGGGTCAGCTCATGGGCCATGACTGAGCACAGCCACGCCAGCAGCAGCCGTTCCCCATCTCCCAGGCACAGCCATGCCCACAGCATGCAAATGGCACTGCCATACATGATTAGCCCAAGAGAGGCCTTTCTTCCTTCCGTATGCCCAGGAAGATCTTCCTCCTGTTCCTCCTCCACCTGCAGACATCAACTGCTTTCCATTTCTGGGCTCAGACATGGCTGGAAGGGTTCACTGAAGCCATCAGCCATCTCATTGCTTCTCCCTGACATGCCCTGACCCTCTCCCACACCTACAATGGCCAACCACGGCTGCTCAGGCCTCCCGCTCTTCAGAAGAGGCCTTGAGCTTCTTGGTTGTTCTTCTTATTATAAACTTACTAACTGCTTATTATAAACTTTCTCTCTCTCTGCAGAGTTCATGGTGAGCTTTCTTGTCCATAACAGCCCATTTATGACCATGTCTCACTAAATGGTTGTATTTGTATGATCATTTGTGCAGAAAGGGCAGTCACAGGACAGCACCCAATATGTCAAAACTGATGCCCAGTGAAATGCCGTAAAGCCCTGATGAGTTCCCCCTGTGTCTGTGTCTCTCCTGGAAGGAGTCTGTCCCGAGAAGGGGATCCAGCTCCTGCCACTCTCTGCAGAGGCACATGAGCAGTGTCCATCACCTGGGGACACAAAGGGCGACGTTTGCCAGACCACCGTTCATCTGAACCACTTAGATGTGTGCTTGTGGATGAGGTATGGAGCCTTATAGTGCAAATACCTATTTAATTGTCATTGACAGAAAGGCTACCACAGATACAGAGTACTATTTTACAGATATTTAAATATAAGCATATACGACTGACATTCCTAGACATGTTACACAAACACCTGAAGGATTATTCATGCCTTTTAACATGATTATCCACAGAAGCCCCACCAGCTTTGCATCTCAGGAAATGGGATCCAGAGTCCAAGGGCAGGATGGTTTGGGCTCTGTGCTGGGATCTGGAAACTGAAACGTGCTCCCATCTCCCAGCCCCCTGCCCTCCTCAGTGAGGGTGTGAGACATTCTGCCAGCGAGGGCTGAACTCACAGCCATGACCAGTATCTTATGTCCAACTGCAGCCAGTGGTGTCCTGCCAGCTCAGGATTGGAGCTTCCATTGCTGGAGGTGTATAAAAGATGTGCAGATGTGGTGCATAGGGACATGGTTTATTGTTGGAGTTCTTATGTGGAGTTCTTATGTTGGAGTTCCATGTTCTTATGTGTCTTTTCCAAACTAAATGATTCCATAATGCTGTGATTCGATGATTGCAGTTTAAATAATTTCAATTCTCACTAACCGTAGCTTCTGTCCAGGGTGCCTTTTGTGTGGCACAACTGTCCTGGCTCTGCAGGCAGATTGGGCACTGGTTTGGTGCCTGCACTGGAAGTTTGTCCCATCCTTGGGTAAAAGCCTTGGGTCACAGATGTTTGAAGCAGTCCTGTCAAATACAGAGCAGGCTGAGCTTTGGAGCCAAGGGATGACAGCGACGTTTTCAAGGATGTTTTTGAATAGTGGTTCTATCACTAATAACCGTAACATAACACTCCGTATTCTTGGTTATGGTGAGGAATTAAGCTCCCAGCAGTCATTCTCACTTCTCAAAATACATATTGTGTTTCAGTAGTTGGCCTCTTGTATGAAGTTCTTAGAACTGTGCTTTCTCTCACTTCTACCTTTTTTATTATTGAAAGAATACACATGTTGGTCAGAATTTCTCCCAGTTCATCCCTCTTCCATACATTTTCTCTTGCTCTGAAAGGGTTAACAAGATGAGCAGTTCTTTCTGGAAAGGCATTAGGACAACAAAAAAGAAGATTTTGGGTGAGGGCAAAAGAAGAAGGATGCAAAAGTTGTGGTCAGGGCTGTTTGGGGGCACTTGTAAAGCAGCCCTGCACCTCAAGTGAATTATTCCTGTGCTCAGGGAGACCCTGAGAGATTTGTCTAAATGGAAAACATGAAGGGGAAGGAAGGACAGCGTCATTCAGGCTGGATGGGACCTCAGGAGGTGTCTTGACTGGGTTTCGATCTGGACTGCTACTGCTGTCCTTGCAGACCAGATGAACTCACTCCTGCCACCCTGCCTGGCAGTTCATTCCATCCGTGTCACAGCTCTGTCTGCAGCACTGACAGCTCCAGCTCCCCAGTCAGGTCCCTGGCTGAGGACATTGCCTCACATCTGGGCTGAGCCACCCCAGCTGTGGCACCAGCCCAGCTCTGACCTGCCACAAGAAACCTGGTACCAAGTGTCCAAGAGCCCATGTGTGCAAAGGCTTTGAATCAGAGCACAGACATGACATGGCCAAAGACTGATGAATGTCTCTCTAGACCTAGGAGTGTAAAACCAGAACAAAATGCCTAAGTTCATTCAACTGAAGATATTCCTTCCCCAGTTTGAAGAAATTAGATGCTTTGCTGTAACATTCCTGGTGTCCTGTCTAATGATGGGGCAAGAAAAGATTATTCTCATACCGATTCATTTTTTAAAATAAAAAATACAATGCTGGAAAGAAATGTCTCTGAAGAGGAGAGAGAATCAACATCACTGATTACTTCAACTTCAAACTTGTGCCCCTGGAGCCCCAGAGACACCTGGAGGAGCCCAGAGGGGACAGAGAAAGGGACATCTTGGGCTGCTCCTGTGCTGCTGAGCTGGGCTGGGCTCCTGGGACACAGGGAGCTCATGGCAGCGGCAGCGCTGCAGAGAGACAGCTCTGCCCAGGAGCAGCTCCTCTGCACACGCAGCAGGGCTGAGGGCTCTGCCTGCAGCACCGAGGGCACAGGAGCCAGGCACAGAGAGGGAAACGCAGTCTGGGGTGGAGGATGCTGAGAGTTCACTGGAAATGAAATCCTCTCAGATATGAAGCCTGTGGCTGCAGGGCATTGCATCTGCAAATCATGGTAGGATCTCAGAAAGCTGTCACATTGCAGAGCCTGCGAGAGATGTAAGTACAGCTCTCAGAGGTTCTCTGATCAGAGGAGAGGATGTGCTGCAGAGCAGGGATTGCCTTCTGCACTGTCAGAGTGACAAGACGTGAATGCTGCGTTCTCCCCAGGGTGGCTGTGGGGTGTAAATGTAAATGTGCAGGCAGGGGTGCCCAGGGCTGTCCTGCAGAGCAGGGTCCCTGCACCCCAGGGCTGTGCCGGGCAGGGACTCTGCCGCCTGCCAGGGTCAGCGCTCAGCCTGCCCGGGAGATCCCAGCAACACTGAGGGAAGAAGATGTGGTGGAGGAGCAAACCCTATTGGGCAAGAAAGGTGCATCTGCTGTGGAGAGGGTGCTGTGTGGGTCAGGGCTGCTCATACATCCAGATCACACCCAGCATTTTTCCAAGTGGATGCCTCAAGGAGAAGATTAATGCAAGGATTGCCAGACAGATAAGGAGCTTTCCTGAGCCTGTCTTTTCAGTTTCCTCTCCCAAGGGGTGGGGGGTGCAGGAAAGGATAAAATGAAAATGAGCTCTCATGCTTTAACAAGTCACTGAGACTCCTGAACTGCAACTCTGAGTGATCAGTCCATCTGCCAGAAGGCTCATGACATCCCTTCCCCACCCCTCTGCCTGTGCACAGCACCTGCATCACCTTGGCTGGACCCGTCAGCCTTAGTCTGACCTGTCCTGTTTTCCAGCCTGCAGACAGGAAGATGCCCCCAGGCAGTGCCCTGTGAACAGGCAGGATCTGTAGGGCCAGGGGGAGGGCACAGAGGGTGGGATGGTCTGTGAGCACTGACAGGGAAGAGACATGGACAGGGAAACACCTCCCAGGGGAGAATCTCCAGGCAGCAGGGAAATGATCAGAAATGAGAGGAAACCAAACCCGGAATGGTTATGGGAGGGAGAAGAGAGAAAAGTCCCTGTGATCCCCTGCAGTGCAGATCCCTCCTGTGAGCAGCCCCCTGGCCTCCTGTCCCACCCAGCAAAGCCTCTGCCCTCAGGGCCGGGGGCTCCAAGGCGTGAAGCAGCTCCTGTGCAGCCAGAGCTCCAGTTCCTCTGCAGAGCACAGGGGCTGAGAGCAGCTGCCCGGCAGTGTTGGTGTCTGGGAGGTGCTGCACAGCTGGGGAAGGTGACGCTGTCTGAGTGCCCGGCTGCCTCTGCCCTGGCCTCTCTCACACCCACCCTCACCGCATTCTCCTTCTTGCTGCCCTGCTCTGGGTCACTGCTGTTGGGATCTTGTTCTTGCTGTCAGGCTCTCTGGGGATGGCAGTTTCAGCTGCAGAGTCACAGCCTGAGCTTGTGGGTCCTTTCCTGCAGGTGTGTCCATGGGCACACGTGTCCCAGCTTTGCTCTGACCTGTGGGCTGTGGGCAATGCAGTCTGTGGGGCTGGGGAATGAGCTGTGTGTGTCCGGGGCTAAACGTTGGGTGCTGAGACCTTAGGAAAGGGTGAGACCTGTCATGGTCTGAGGTGGATCCCTCTGCTCTCAGCAGTGCCTGGTGGCTTTTCAGGGTAACATGGGAGTGTGATCAGGCTCCATCTCAGAAAGGTGCCAGCCCAGGGCAGCTGCAGCAAGACAGAGGGACAGAGCAGCTGCCCTCACTCTGCACTGACCCACAGGCACCCTCTGGTCTCGCAGGACTCGCTCTGTTCTCCCTGAGTGCAGCAGAAATGCTGAGGGTTTCTGACACCCAAGAACACTCCCCAGGGTGGGAGGGCAGAAGGAGCGGTAGAAACACCAAACCTCTCAAAGTCAGCTTCTCAGGCCTGGGGGTACAGATGCTCACGGTCCCTTCTGCACCAGGAGTGGTTCCAGCTGACAAAGCTGAACCCCAGGACTGGCCCCTGCCCACCCGATCACACAGGGTCAGGCTGACTCCTCAGGAGCCCCTGGGCAGAGACCCTGCTCTTCATTGCACACTCATCAAGCACCGACGAGGGCTCAGCCAGGACGATCTCCTGGAAAAAGAAAAGTGTCTCTTTGTGTGACAGGGTGGGAGGGTCTGTGGGAAATGGGTTTGATGA
The DNA here is from genome assembly GCF_036013475.1 of Columba livia. Classification (NCBI taxonomy): domain Eukaryota; kingdom Metazoa; phylum Chordata; class Aves; order Columbiformes; family Columbidae; genus Columba; species Columba livia. The sequence continues at coordinate 29,178 of NW_027043538.1, read as the reverse complement.
TTCCCAGAGAAGTCTCATCTAAAGCTTCACTATCTTTTCCTCCTATGACAGGTTTCCCATGACCATCAGCAGCCAATGTCCAACAGCAGCTCCATCACCCAGTTCCTCCTCCTGCCGTTCACAGACACACGGGAGCTGCAGCTCTTGCACTTCTGGCTCTTCCTGGGCATCTACCTGGCTGCCCTCCTGGGCAACGGCCTCATCATCACCACCATAGCCTGGGACCAGCACCTCCACACCCCCATGTACTTCTTCCTGCTCAGCCTCGCCCTCCTCGACCTGGGCTCCATCTCCACCACTCTCCCCAAATCCATGGCCAACTCTCTGTGGGGTACCAGGGTCATTTCCTATGCAGGGTGTGCTACACAACTCTTTCTGTTTGTGTTTTTCATTTCAGCAGAGTATTTTCTCCTTACCATCATGTCCTACGACCGCTACGTTGCCATCTGCAAACCCCTGCACTACGGGACCCTCCTGGGCAGCAGAGCTTGTGTCCACATGGCAGCAGCTGCCTGGGCCACTGGGTTTCTCAATGCTCTGCTGCACACGGCCAATACATTTTCACTGCCCCTGTGCAAGGGCAATGCCCTGGGCCAGTTCTTCTGTGAAATCCCCCAGATCCTCAAGCTCTCCTGCTCACACTCCTACCTCAGGGAACTTGGGCTTCTTGTGGTCAGTTCCTGTTTAGGTTTTACGTGTTTTGTGTTCATTGTGGTGTCCTATGTGCAGATCTTCAGGGCCGTGCTGAGGATCCCCTCTGAGCAGGGACGGCACAAAGCCTTTTCCACCTGCCTCCCTCACCTGGCCGTGGTCTCCCTGTTCCTCAGCACTGTCATGTTTGCCCACCTGAAGCCCCCCTCCATTTCTTCCCCATCCCTGGACCTGGTGGTGTCTCTTCTGTACTCGGTGGTGCCTCCAGCAGTGAACCCCCTCATCTACAGCATGAGGAACCAGGAGCTCAAGGATGCCTTGTGGAAACTCATATCTTACAATTTCCTAAAGCATTAAACTGCCCATCTGCTTCTACATAGGAGTTTTAGAGTAACTAATTACAGGCCCAGCCTGTCATCTGGTTTTTCTGTTGTTGTTGGTAGTTTTTTTATTGTGATAATGTTGTCATCCCATTTCGTAATTCACTGTCTGCTTTTCTGTTATAACTACTGGCTGTGTAAATGAGGAGCTGTGCTCTCCTTGTCTCTAAATAAAATAAAGGGCTCTTTAGTGACTTATTTTTCACTATATCCTTCCTGCAAGGCCTTTTGGAGCTGCAGGGACAGTTCTTGTGATGGCTGAAGGGTAAAAGAGTCCATCCTGGCAGCCCTGCCAGGGAGCAGCAGCGCTTGTTCTTCCAGAGCTGTTCTGGTTCCACTCCCACACTCTCCTTCTCATCCCTGGTGTTGGTGCAAGGCCTGAGTGCTCTGGCAGCTTGGTGACCGTCCTGCTGTGTGTCAGTGCTGTGGGCGCAGGCAGGGACAGGCAATGGGCACTGCTGTGACAGAGCTGGCCTCACAACAGCCTTTCCAGATAGAAAGGTGATCTCCTATGGGAAGGGCCTGAAGGTTGAAGTCTTCTTAAGAAAATTATCTCAAGAACATGCCCAAGAAAGTGACCTATATATGAAACCCCAGTGTACATCTGAACAGTGTGTGTGTGCAGGGCTGGCACACAGCAGTGTCCTCTCACAGCCAGGCTCCTGCCAGAGACCTGCAGGACCAGCAGAGCAGCGGCTGGGCTGTGCCCCTGTGCACTGGACACCCCATCAAATCTGCCCCAATCATCATGGACTAATCCCTCACAGCCTTCATTTCCCGCCTGGACCTCTCGCCCCAGTTCAGAGAGGTTCTTTGTCCTTACCTGAAAAGACACTGAATGAGTAGGTCAGAAGTCCATGTTTGCATTGTACAGATAAGATGTGAGCGTGAACATCATGTATGTGAGGTGAGATGAACTGAAGTGAGCGCCAATGCTGTCAGATATTCAGGGGTGCCATTTTGCACCTGGGACACGTCAATCCAGTCTGTACATACAGACTGGGAGATGAGATGCTGTAGAGCAGCTCTGCAGAGAGGGATCTGAGGGTCTGGTCAACAGCAAGTTGAACATGAGCCACCAGTGTCCCTGGAGCCAAGAGGGACCGTGTCCTGGGTGCAGCCAGCACAGCACGGCCAGCCGGGCAGGGAGGGGATTGTCCCGCTCTGCTCTGTGCTGGGGCTGCCTCACCTGCAGCATTCACTGTGTGCAGGGCTGGGGACACAGGGTAAAAGGAGATAAAGCTACTGGAGAGTGCTCAGAAGAGGCTACAAATTTGGTGAAGGGTTTAGAGGAAAAGCCGTATTAGGAGCAGCTGAAGTCCCTGGGTTTGCTCAGGCTGGAGAAGATGTGACTGAGGGCAGAGCTCATGGGGCTGCAGGTTCCTCAGAAGGGAGCTGAGCTCTTCTCTCTTGTCTCTGGTGACCAATGACAGAACCCAAGGGAACGGCATGAAGATGTGCCAGGGGTCAGACATGAGGAAAAGGTTCTTAACCCAGAGGTGCTGGACACTGAACAGGCTGCCCAGGGAGGTGTCACGGCCCCAACCTGACCGTGTTCAAGAAGAGACTGGACAACGTTCTTAGACACACGGGGTGAACTGTGGGGTGTCCTGTGTAAGGACAGGAGTTGGACTCCATGGTCCTTGTGGGTCCCTTCCAGCTCAGGACATTGTATGATTCTATGAAGGCCTGTGGGACAGACAGCGTCCCGAGGTCATTTTACATTGGGAGGGACCTCACATGGAAACTAAATGCAGCACTGGGCTGTGCTTCCTTTAACCAATGTCCTCGTGTCCATTCCCCATAACGTGGGACATCTCAGATGAGTGCAGAGCAGGGTGACACACCACAGGGCTGAGGAGCCTCCCTCAGGAGGCCAGAGGGACACTGTGACTCCTGCCTCTGTGTGTGAAAGGAACAGACTCTGTCTCTGAGCATCCCTGGGTGCATAAGGAATCCATGAGGCCAGCTCAGACATGGATGCCTGACAGGCACTGACATTTCCGTGTGTGACTCCAGGAACAAACCCCACTGGCCCCGGCAGATCAATCTCACCTGCTCCTGTTTGCTACACCATCCTTACCCATGACTCTGGATTGTGGTCTCAAACATGCCAGAGCAATCAGAGAGGTTCTGAGGTCCTTGGAAAAGGCAGTTGTCAAACCTGCCTTCAAGAAGGGCAGGAATGAGAATTGTCAGAATTACAGGCTACTCAGCCCAGCTCCATCCCTGGGAAGGGAATGGGACAAGTATTCCTGCAGCCATGTCCAGACACTTGGAAAACAAGGAAGGGATTGCTGAACCCAAATGGGCAGGGAAAGAAGGGCACGTTGTGCACATGGAATTTCACAAGGTGTCAGACATGGTTTCCTGTGGTGTCCTTATAATGTGATTGGTGCTCCAAGGGTAAAGAAGTGGATGCTGGATGGGAAGTTGGCTGGATGATGAAGCCCAAATGTCACCAGTGGTACAAAGTGCCCACAGAGCCAGTTACCAGTGGGATCCCTCAGGGACCAGCACTTGGGCAAAAATGTTGAACGTCTTTATTCTGCCCCTGTATGATGTGACACAGTGAACCTTCAGCTCCTTAGTGGATGGTGCAAAGCTGGGCAGAGGCCTTGGACAAGCTCACCTGGGTCACCCTGCCCTGAGCAGGACAGTGAGACAAGATGATGTTCACACCTGAGTTGCTCTGTGATTCAAGGAATCTTTCCCTTGGAAACGTTTTGGAAGAAGGAAGAGGTGGAGGAACAAGAAAATAAAAATACAGGCAGAGGAGGAGACCTCAAAGGTGTCAAATAAACAGAGCAGTTCTGTGAAGAATGTTTCTCTGCTCAAACTGTTAGCAGGAAATCTATAACCAGCTCCCCAAACTCCCTGTTCTGCTCATTGGCCCCTGGGATTTCCAGCACATTTCTTTACATCAGATTCTGCACTGAAGTTTGCACTGATTGTTACAGCTTCTTCACAGGATTGCTTCATGTTTCCTTAGAGAACTGGATGTAAACAGGCACCGGGGAATTTTTAATTAGAGGAAACAAAAAAGGAAAAAAAAAAACAAAACACCACAATAGAACTTAATGATGTTTCTCAGTTCTATGGTTAAATTAAGCAGTTTCCAGCGAGGTCCATTGCCATAATTGAAGAGTTGCCTGTAGGGAGTAGGAGAGCAACTGCTGAAAGACTTGACCTGCCTGAAGCTCAAAGCAGAGTGAGAGCTGAGAGGCTCTGAATGAGCCAAGAGTGAGAGGTGAAGAACCTCTGGGGAGCGATGGAAAGTGCAAATGTCCAGACAGGCTTCTGAGGAGATGAGTTCAGACACGGGGAGCTGGGTAAGGACAGGTGGAAACTCCTGGATGTGCAGGGGATTAAATACACGTAGTGATAGACAGAGTTCTGGCACTGCAAGCACAGGGAAAGGCCAACGTTTCATCTCCCACAGTCCGTACACATTCTGAAAATTCATATTTTGGCAGGATACAAATTCCGCAGACATTTTATTTGAAATATTGAATTATTTCATCTGATGAAAAAAGTGTGGGTTTCTTGTTCTTGTTGTTGTTGTTGCTTTGATTTGATTTGGTTGGATTTGGTTTTTAAGTTTGTGGGGAGTTCTCAGGTTTTTGGGCTGAGGTCCATGGTCTCACTATAAGCACCCAGTGCAAACCTTGAGAGGCCCCGTGTACCTGAGGTGTTTGCCTGGGACTGGCAGGTATCAGACCAGACTGATAGAGCGATGGTGCTTTCATCATTTACAATTAGTATTCAACACTTGTGCATCTAATTAGATAAGTTTCAGGACTGTAGGTGAAGAGGCGGATATGTGAAGAACACTTAGAAGATGTGATAGAAGAATATTCCAGTTGATAATATAGAATCATAGAATTATTTCAGTCGGAAGAGACCCTCAGGACCATTGAGTCCAACCACAACCTAAATCTAGAACTAAACCGTGTCCCTAAGAACCTCATCTAAATGCCTTTAAAACACCTGCAGAGATGGTGACTCCACCACTGCCCTGGGCAGCCTGTTCCACCACATGACAACGCTTTCCAGGAAGGCTTTTTTTCCTAATATTCAATCTAAACCTCCTCTGGTGCAATTTGGGGCCACTTCCTCTTGTCCTATCACTTACTAATTGGGAGAAGAAATCAACACCCTCCATGTTCCAACCTCCTTTCAGGCAGTTGCAGACAGCGACAAGGTCTCCCCTCAGCCTCCTGTTCTCAAGGCTGAACAGCCCCAGCTCCCTCAACCGCTCCTCACCACACTTGTGCTCCAGCCCCTCAGCAGTTTCATTGCCTCCTCTGCACTCCCTCTAGTGCCTCAATGTCCTTCTAATGAAGAGGGACCCAAAACTGAACACAAGATTCAAGGTGGGACCTCACCAGAGCAGAGTACAGCGGCACAATCACTTCTGTAGTCCTGCTGGCCATACCATTCATGATACAATCCAGGATACTGTTGGTGGCCTTTTTGGCCACCTGGGCACACGCTGGCTCATGTTCAGCCGCTGTCATTCAACATCCCCAGATCCCTTTCCAACAGGCAATTTTCCAGCCGCTCGTCCATGAGCCTGTAGCGCTGCCTGGGGTTGTTGTGACCCACGTGCTGCACCCGGCACTTGGTCTTGTTAAAATTCAGACAATTGACCTCAGCCCAACAATGCAGCTGGTCCAGATCCCTCTGTTGGCCTTCCCACCCTTCAGCAGATTAACACTCCCACCCAACCTGGTGTCATCTGCAAACTTACTGAGGGTGCACTCGATACCCTCATCTAGATCACTGATAGAGATTAAATAGAACTGAGTTCAATACTGAGCTCTGGAGACACCACTCATGACCTGTCACCAATTGGATTTGGCTCTGTTCACCACAATTCCTTGGGCCTGGCTCTCCAGCCAGTTCTTTACCCATGGCAGATACACCACCCAGGCCGTGAGCTGCAGCTTCTCCAGGAGATGCTGTGGGATACGGTGTCAAAGGCTTTACTGCAGTCTAAGGACACAACATCCACAGCCTTTCCCTCATCCACTAATTGGGTCACCTTGTCATAGAAAGAGCTCAGGTTGGTCAAACAGGACCTGCCTTTCTTAAACCCATGTTGACTGGACCTGACCACATGGTTCTCTGGTATGTGTTCTGTGTGATGTTACTCAAGATCATCTGCTCCATGACCTTGCCCATCACCTAGGTTAGACTGGCAAGCCTGTAGTTCCCCAGATCGTCTTTCTGGCCCTTCCTCTAGATGGGTGTCATGTTAGTCAACTTCCAGGGAAATGGGACTGCCTCAGTTAGCCATGATTGCTGATAGATAACAGAAAGTGGCTCAGTGATCACCTCCACCAGCTCCCTCAGCACCCTTGCGTGTTTCCCATCTGACCCCATAGCCTTGTGGGTGTCCCAGTGGAGCAGCAGGCCACCAACCATTTCCCCTTGTATTATTTGGGAGTCACTCTGCTCCCCATCTTTGTCTTCTGGCTCAGGGGGCTGGGTACGTGGAGCACAACTGTTCTGACTATTAAAGACTGAGGCAAAGAAGGCATTTAGCACCTCAGCCTTTCCCTCATCCTTTGTCACTGTGTTTCCTTCTCCATCCATCAGGGGATGGAGATTCCCCTTAGCCCTCCTCTTGTTGATTATACATTTATAGCAACTTTTCTTGTTGCCTTTTACAGCAGTACCCAGGTGTAGCTCCAGTTGGGCTTTGGCCCTTCTAGTTCTCTCCCTCCATAACCTCACAGAATTCTTGTATTCCTCCTGAGTAACCTGCCCCTCCTTCCAAAGTTTACTCCCATGCTGTCCCTGGAGATCCCCTGAGCTCTCCTGGGTGCACACAGTTCCTCTCCAGGAGACATCTGCCATCATTCCTATTGCAGGTGGGGCAGCAACAGGCAGATAAGTCCAAGACCTGTTAAAGTCTTCTTGGAAATGTGCAAACAAGAAGGAAGCTCTTAGTCCAGTCCTTGGTCCCTAACACACCCCCTGGGACTCTGAGCCTGTCCCCCTGAATCCATCAAGAAGCCCAAAAGAGCAGGAGTCCTCCTGAGGGAGCAGCACCTGGGCTGTGTTCCTGACACCAGCTTTGGAAGAGGCGTCCAGACTTCTGCCCTGCCCTGAGGAGCCCCTGGGTTTATGGTGCTGTTTGCACAGACCAGCTCTGATCAAGTGGTTCCCATGGCCTGCTCCTGTCTGCAGCCTCAGGGATGCCACTGTAGGGACAACAGGACAGTCTCAAGTTACATGAGACTTTAGGGGCCCCACAAATCCAAGGGCACAGCCGTTTGTTTTAAAATTGCCTTTCCCATCCCGCCCCATCCCCAGTTCAAAATTCAAAGAGTGTCTAAACTGGATGTGTCAGTGTGTTCTTGGTCATGTTTTCACACAAAGGTTAGAAGGACAAGAGTGATATCCACAGATGACCAGCAGGCAGTGTGTGATGTGACTGCAGACCAGTATCTGCTCTCCACGAGACCTTCCTTGAGCTCGAAATCAATCCTGTGCTCCAGTTCCACTGCAGGTTCAACAAAATCGATGTCTTTCTGAGGAGACACCAGCACTGAAAAGGCAGCATCCTGCTGTTGCCCTTGGCCACGGCTCCAGGGAAGCAGCAGCCTCGAGTCACAAGCAGCAGAGAGGGAGCGATAACTGAGGTGCCCATGGGCAGCCCCAAGGCCACCGGGGCTGCTCCTCCATGGGGCAGCATTTGCCTCCTGGACCCTCCTGCATCCTGGGGCTGCTCCCCCAGCCCCAGAGGAGAGTGAAGAGATGGGAACTGAGACAAAATGTTTTCAACTGCTTTATTTATTGAATTAATAAAAAAAAAAGGAGTGCATATACATATGTACATGAGGTCTTTGGTTCAATAAAAGACTCACAGGAGGCCAAGAAATATGTTATTATAGACATGAACCAAAAACAAAGCCCAGGAAAAGCACTACAGAAAAATATAGACACATCAGATGAAAAGCTAGTTCTAGCTATTTCTATAGCAGCCACAGTGAGATAACACAAACCTTGTAAACCCGAAGTAGTGAGTATCGAAGTAGTTTCCTCAAGGCATCCTTGAGCTCCTGGTTCCTCATGCTGTAGATGAGGGGGTTCACTGCTGGAGGCACCACTGAGCACAGAACAGACACCACCAGGTCCAGGGATGGGGAGGAGATGGACAGGGGCTTCAGGTAGGCAAACATGATAGTGCTGACAAACAGGGAGACCACGGCCAGGTGAGGGAGGCAGGTGGAAAAGGCTTTGTGCCGTCCCTGCTCAGAGGGGATCCTCAGCACGGCCCTCAAGATCTGCACATAGGACACCACTATGAACACAAAACACATGAAAACTAAACAGGCATTAACCACAATAAGCTGAATTTCCCTGAGGTAGGAGTGTAAGCAGGAGAGCTTGAGGATCTGGGGGATTTCACAGAAGAACTGGCCCAGGGCATTGCCCTTGCACAGGGGCAGTGAAAATGTATTGGCTGTTTGCAGCAGAGCATTGAGAAACCCAGTGGCCCAGGCAGCTGCTGCCATGTGGACACAAGCTCTGCTGCCCAGGAGGGTCCCGTAGTGCAGGGGTTTGCAGATGGCAACGTAGCGGTCGTACGACATGATGGTGAGAAGAAAATACTCTGAACCAAGCAAGAAACAAAAAAAGAAGATCTGTGCAGCACATCCTGCATAGGAAATGACCCTTGTATCCCACAGAGAGTTGGCCATGGATTTGGGGACAGTAGTGGAGATGGAGCCCAGGTCGAGGAAGGAGAGGTTGATCAGGAAGAAGTACATGGGGGTGTGGAGGTGCTGGTCCCAGGCTATGGTGGTGATGATGAGGCCGTTGCCCAGGAGGGCAGCCAGGTAGATGCCCAGGAAGAGCCAGAAGTGCAAGAGCTGCAGCTCCCGTGTGTCTGTGAACAGCAGGAGGAGGAACTGGGTGATGGAGCTGCTGTTGGACATTTGCTGCCTGTGGGCATGAGGACCTGTCATAGGAGGAAAAGATAGTGACAGGTTAGGGGTGAATTCTCGGAGGAAAATAAACATGCTGTTTCTCACGGAAACCTCCTCCCTGATGGAAGGACGTTTCAGCCAATTCTCTTTCTACCAACTGAAAAAAACAGTTCATCACAGCTTAAAATGCAGCTTGGGCATCTAGATACTATGAACACACCTCTGGGTCAAGACCCCCTGTGTTGGTGTCAGAACAAAAACTGACCCACACTCCCACCCCAACCTGATAGAGCAAGAACAGCAGGGACAGGTGGAGAAACAGGGAAGGACACTGCAGTGCTACCAGAAAATAAAGCAAGGACAGAAAGACAGACGGGCATGCTGTGGAACCTTCTCCTGACCCGGCTGTGCTGCTGCCACTCACATAATGACACTGGAGAGCAAGCCTTTTAGCACCTTTTTTGTGTAACACATTCCAGGAACCCTTCACCTGGAGGTCCAGCTGCTGAGGTGGAGACTCGTGACCTGGACCCCATGGCTTTGGGGCAGAGGGTCTGCTGGGGAGGAGAGGAGACCAGGGGTTGCACTGGGAAATGTGTCTGCACTGCAGGGGATTGCAGGGGGGTTCCTAAATCCCGTCCCTGGCATATCTGGTAGGAGCTCCCTCTCCCTCTCCCTCTCCCTCTCCCTCTCCCTCTCCCTCTCCCTCTCCCTCTCCCTCTCCCTCTCCCTCTCCCTCTCCTTCTCCCTCTCCCTCTCCCTCTCCCTCTCCCTCTCCCTCTCCCTCTCCCTCTCCCTCTCCTTCTCCCTCTCCCTCTCCCTCTCCCTCTCCCTCTCCCTCTCCCTCTCCCTCTCTCAGTGTCTTCTCCAAAGAGAGAAATAAATCCCCACCTCCCACTGCACACCCAGCCGACCAAGAGTGGAAAACTGACAGCACAGACTCCTTCCCTTGCAGCTGTTCCTGTATTGATGTCGTTGTTCATGAGGCCCCTCTGCCATATCTCTGGGGGGATCTGGAGCTCTGAGCAGCCCTGACCCACACAGCCCCCTTCAACCCCACAAGCTCCCTGCCTGCCCTGCCGAGGGTCGCTCCTTCCACCCACAGCTGCTGCCATGGGATCTCCCGGGCAGGCTGAGCGCTGACCCTGGCAGGCGGCAGAGTCCCTGCCCGGCACAGCCCTGGGGTGCAGGGACCCTGCTCTGCAGGACAGCCCTGGGCACCCCTGGGTGCTCACCTGTCTTCACAGCTGTTCAACATGGCCTGACAAGAGCCCCGTCCTTACAGATCCCACAAGCTGTGCCTGTGCCAGTTTCAGGAGATGCCTCCAGGAGCTACAGCTGCACTGCCCTGCACCCACAGACTTACCATGGCAAGGGCTGCAAAGGTTTCTCCTCCAGTGAGCTCTCAGTCATCCTCCCAGTCCTGACCACCTTTAATCTCTCTGCCTTGCTCGTCTCCTGAGATCCCCAGGCAGAGCCCTCAGCCCTGCTGCGTGTGCAGAGGAGCTGCTCCTGGGCAGAGCTGTCTCTCTGCAGCGCTGCCGCTGCCATGAGCTCCCTGTGTCCCAGGAGCCCAGCCCAGCTCAGCAGCACAGGAGCAGCCCAAGGCGCTTTAATGACCCCTCTGGTGGGTTTGGTGCTGAGTCCATGGACCTCAGGCCCTGGTGGAAGTTGAAGATACTTCTCAAGAAGTCAGATTCAGATTCAAACTCCAAAGTTTCTTGTGCTGTTAATGGGTCCCACTGAGGGAACCTACTGAGAAATAATATCCAGGTTTGGTTAGAGAAGAAAATTGGAGGTCAGGAAAAGCAAAGTAAAGATACCTCTGATGCTGAGGAAACCTGGTTGTGTTTCTTTAACCAAAAGCCAATCCCTGACCTTGTTCCATGGGAAGTCAGATCCTGTCCCGCCCACGTTGCCCAGGGCCCTTCCTGGGACAGTGTGATGTGGGGCTGTGCAAGGCAAGGGCAGGACTATGGTCCCACACCTCCCAGGTTCCTGGCTGGGGACAAGGAGGCCATGAGGCCCCTGTGCTGCAAGGACAAGGTGTCTCCTCACAGGCATCAGAGGTGCAGACAACAGCCACAGCCAAGGGGAGAAGGAGCTCATGTCTGGTGGGGCTTTCAGCCTCTTTACATCCCGTGATCATCTCCACGACAGCCTGTCCTGTGCTGTGGCATCCCCTGCACCTCTGTCCCTGCAGGCTGGAGACATCCCCCCTGCTGCCCCACCTTGCTCCTGTCTGAGCATCTTCCTTCCTTTGCTGAGATCTCTCCATCCTCCCCAGCTGGTCCTTGAAGCACAAAGCCTTGGGCTGATGCAGACTCCCTCTGCTGACCTGCTCCCCCACAGCACTGCCCTTCCATCACATTCCTTTCTGCTCATGTCCAGCCTGGACCTCCCCAGCTGCACTTTGGCCATTATTTCTTTCTCAAGCTCTTTCCCACTACGCAGAAAACCTCCACCATCTCTGAAACCGCCCTTCAAGCACTCTCAGGCTACTCCTGCACTGCTGCAGCCTCCCCAGCACTGCTGGGCCAAAGCAGCCCAGGTCCTCAGCACCCCACACCATGTGCACAAGGTGCTGAACCTGCCTTGGCACAGCCCTGCACTCTCCAGTTCCTCCCTGCTGCTCCAAACTGGGAAGCCGCACACTGGCACACACGTGTGTGTGGGTCACACCAGTGCTGAACCGAATGGGATGAGAACTGCAGGTGTCTGGGTCCCCACGCTCCTCCTCATGCAGCCCCGTGTGCAGCTGCCTTGTTCATGGTGAGCGTGCACCACGGGCTGGTGTGGGGACCTTGCAGTGCCCAGGCCCTTCTCCTCAGGGTCACTGCTCAGCGTGTCAGGTCCTGCTCTGTCCTGATGGATGGGGTTGTTCTCCTGCCCCGATACAGAACTGGTCACTTCCCTTTTTAAATCTTTAGAGCTTTCTGATGGGTGAACACCAGATTTTCTCAAGGTCTGCACTCTCCCTTGACTGAAGCTCCATTTGTTCAGCTCATAATGTTTGCATGCAGACGGCTTATCCTGATAAGGGGGTCTCTCCCAAGATACCAGGATGTGGAGTTGACGGGCACTACAAATACCATCTCCTGCAGAAACTGTGGGGCCTTGGGCGTCTGATACTCATAATGTCAGAGGTCTGGACTTTGAGGGGAAGTTTCCCTTCATATGAGAGAGCAGCAGGAATGCGTGGAGCTCTGCCTGGGGACAGACAATGTCAGCTGAAGGTTGAGGAGTCAGCATGAGGGGGCAGAACAACATGGGCAATGTTGTGGTGACTGGACATCACCTATACACTCACTGATGAGGAAGAGGAATGAGATGAGGCCTCCTTCAGACAAATGAAAGAAGCCTCATGCTTCCAGGCTGTGTCCTCGTGGCAAATCTGAGATATCCCAATATCTGCAAGGTACCGGCCATCCAGGAGGGTTTGGAGCTCATTGACAACATCTTCCTGACATCGGTGACTGAGGAGTCAGTGAGGTGGGGTGCCCTGTGGGACTTCACACTTACAAACCAGAAAGAGTTGGTCAGGATGGAACAGTCAGGGATGGAAAGTGGAGCTGAGGCTCCTGGGAGATGATCACAAGGCCAAGAGCAGGATTTCAGGAGAGCAGGATTTGGCCTGCTGAGGGACCTGCTTGGGTCCTGTGGGATATGACCTTGGTGTCTGCAGAGCTTTTCTCTCCCATTTCCTCCCTCCTCTCTCCCACCTGCTGTTGTGCAGCGTTTTTTACCCTTTCTCAAATACAATATCCCAGAGGTGCTGCCAGCATCACTGAGTGGCTCAGATTGGGCAAGGAGTGGGTCCATCTTGGAGCAGCTGAAATCGGCTCTGTCTGACATTGGTCAAATTCCTGTTGTCTTCCCAGAGAGGTGACAACTGTAGCACACCCACACTCATCCCCATTTCCAAGACTTTGCCATGTAAGCCCAGTAAAAGGTGACAATGTGTTATTTCTTGCAAACTACTTGATCACGGAGAAGAAATGCCCACAGTTCTGTGGGCAACTGAAGGAAGTCACCAGTCAATGAGCAGGTTCCTATGTGGAAATGTAATTGCCCTGGCATTCATTGACCATTCAAAGTGGCAGGTGCCAACACTCCAGAGGATCTTGGGCCAACTGCTTAACATGGCTGTCTGGTGGGCCAAGAAGGGTGATGCTCATCTGGATCTGGAACTGGAAAACAAGGAAACCCTGGTGAGGGATGTGAACATCAGTGTCCACCTTGGCTGTTGTGAGCAGGACACAGAGGGGTCCCAGGCACCAGAGGGGAGGGAGGAAGGCCAGCAGCAGAGCACAGGCTGGTGGGCTCCAGAGGAGAAGACTTGGACATACTGGGGGATGGTGCCAAAGTGGTGACATGGAAGTAGGTCTGAAGGGTGAAGGAGCTCGGGAAATCTGATAATCCTTACAGGACATCCTGCTCCAAGCACAAGAATGATCTCTCCAAGTACCCCTGAACAGAAGCATTTATCTTGTGAGGCTGCTCCTCTGCACTGATGGAGCTCCAGGGCAAAAGGCCGCAAACGGGAGGTGGGAGCAGGGGAAGCTGCAAAGGTGGAATTTAGAAACCTTGTCCATGGATGTGGGGATGATGACAAAGCTGCCCTGGACTTGATACCTGCACGGGAATGGCAGCAAGATGAGCTGACAGAGCTTCACTTGCAGTAAGAGAATAGACAGGGTGAACGTGGGCCTGCTGATGAACTTCATAAGAGTAGAATCAGACAGGACTGAGGTTCTTCATGGCTTCTTTGCCTCCATCTTCACCAGCAAGGTCTCCTGGGACTTTGTTCCTGAAGGCAGGAGTCTGGAGAACACCCAGCAGTGGATGGGGCTCAAGTCAGGGGTGACCTGAGCAAACTCAGACACCGTTACAGAACAGGAGATGAGTCACTTGACCAGCTCCTGAACACAAGTATCGCTGTGCTGTGGCACCTGAGATTGCCAGGAACACCCACCTCTTGGTCCAGAGGAGTGTGACTCCTCTTGAGGTGTCCTGGCCAGTCTCCTCACTCACATGGTGATTTAGGCACCCACTTTTCTGACATATTCAGTGTCTGTCAGGAGCCGCTCCACATCAATGCGAACTGAAGGCTGCTGATAACACCTGTTCTGGAAAGGGAGGGAGGGGAGAGCAGGGTATGAAATAGAATAAATTTGGTTTTATTGCTATTTATTATGGAAATGCTCTGTGTTTGGCTATTCCTGAAATCTCCCTAATCATCCGCACCAAACTTGAAGCCTTTAGGAAAATGATGCACAGAGCCTTGGCTTGTAAGAGCATTTTAGATGTTAATGAGCCCTCTGGTGCCATGATCCTGAACTGCAGCTACTGGAACAATGAACAAACCTCTAATGAAGTGAAAGGCAGAAGCAAACCCCAAGTTTCTGAGGGTGTTTGGACCCCATGAAGGGCCATCACTGACACAGCTGTGAAGAAAACAACCAGTGCAGGTCCCTGTCCCTGGAGGCTGCTGAAGGAAAGACTTGGAGACACTGGTTCCAGGTGGTGAGGGCCATGTGGAGGTGGCTCTGATGCCATGTCAGCCCTTGATGCTTGTTCATCACCAGAATGGCTGAGCACTGACCCCTGGGACCTGGTAGATCTTTCTCCAATGTTTTTCAAGGCTTTTCCTGTGGTCAGTGTGGGTGTTTTGTGTTTTGGGGGTGGGTTTTATGTCAAGTGCTGTTGCTTTAACTGCAAGGCTCTGGTTTTCTGTGGAGTTGGAAATGCCTGTGAGCTCCTCACAACTCATCCAGCTTCTTTCATACACCTGGCAATGGTCACCAATCACCTCAATGTGCCTGTCTCACACTTGCTTGAATCCTCTATTTGGATCCATACCCATCACTGCAGGAGGTTCATGGATCCACCAGACTCAGGATGATTCCTGAGGACCATCCAAGTGTGGGCAGTGTAAGAGAGGAGCAGAGCAGGGTCAGCTCACGGGCCATGACTGAGCACAGCCACCCCAGCAGCAGCCGTTCCCCATCTCCCAGGCACAGCCATGCCCACAGCATGCAAATGGCACTGCCATACATGATTAGCCCAAGAGAGGCCTTTCTTCCTTCCGTATTCCCAGTAAAACCTTCCTCCTGTTCCTCCTCCACCTGCAGACATCAACTGCTTTCCATTTCTGGGCTCAGACATGGCTGGAAGGGTTCACTGAAGCCATCAGCCATCTCATTGCTTCTCCCTGACATGCCCTGACCCTCTCCCACACCTACAATGGCCAATCACGGCTGCACAGGCCTCCCGCTCTTCAGAAGAGGCCTCGAGCTTCTTGGTTCTTCCTGGTGCTTATTATGAACTTCCTCGCTCTCTCCAGAGTTCATGGTGAACTTTCTTGTCCATAACAGCCCCTTTATGACCATGTCTTACTAAATGGTTGTGTTTGTATGATCATTTGTGCAGAAAGGGCAGTCACAGGACAGCACCCAATATGTCAAAACTGATGCCCAGTGAAATGCCGTAAAGCCCTGATGAGTTCCCCCCGTGTCTGTGTCTGTCCTGGAAGGAGTCTGTCCCGAGAAGGGGATCCAGCTCCTGCCACTCTCTGCAGAGGCACATGAGCAGTGTCCATCACCTGGGGACACAAAGGGTGACGTTTGCCAGACCACCCTTCATCTGAACCACTTAGATGTGTGCTTGTGGATGAGGTATGGAGCCTTATAGTGCACTGCCAGAGGGGCTACCACTGATGCAGTGTACTATTTTACAGATATTTAAATATAAACATGTTAAATTTTTTTTCTTTAAAAACTGACATTCCTAGACATATTACACAAACACCTGAAGGATTATTCATGCCTTTTAACATGATTATCCTCAGAAGCACCAGCAGCTTTACATCTCAGGAAATGGGATCCAGAGTCCAAGGGCAGGATGGTTTGGGCTCTGTGCTGGGATCTGGAAACTGAAACGTGCTCCCATCTCCCAGCCCCCTGCCCTCCTCAGTGAGGGTGTGAGACATTCTGCCAGCGAGGGCTGAACTCACAGCCATGACCAGTATCTTATGTCCAACTGCAGCCAGTGGTGTCCTGCCAGCTCAGGATTGGAGCTTCCATTGCTGGACGTGTTTAAAAGACGTGGAGATGTGTCGCTTTGGGAAATAGTTTGGTGGTGGACTTGGCAGTGTTTGACTTACGGTTGGACTCCATGTTGTTAAGGGTCTTTTCCAGCCTAAATGATTCTATGACACTATAAATCTATTATTTGGGTTGATACCGTTCCAATCCCATCATCTCCAGGTTCCCTCAGAGGCTGCTGTTGTGTGGCACAACTGTCCTGGCTCTCCAGGCAGGTTGGGCACTGGGTTGGTGTCTGCAGTGGCAGTTTTCCCCTTCCTGGGGTAAAAGGCTGTTGAGCAGAGACAGTTGTAGAGATTTGGGTCACAGGGGTTTGCAGCAATCCTGTCAAACTCTGAGCAGGATGAGCTTTGGAGCCCAGGAACAATGGAGATGCTCTGAAGATGTTTGTGAACAGTGGTGCTGGCACTAGTAACAGTAACAGGGAACTCCTTATTCTCAATGATGATGATGATGAACTAAAGCTCTTTAGTTTCATTCCTAACAGTCATTCTTGCTTTTCCAAACATCTACTACATCTCAGTAGTTGTGCCTCGGAATAAGTTCTTAGAACAATGCTTTTTCTCTCAATTTTCTGGTCGGGGCAGGGGAAAGAAAGGCATGATGAGTACGTGGAGTTTTGCAAGGCCCCAGACATGGTCTCCTGTAGTGCCTTAGAGCAGATTGGTGAGATCTGGGATGCAGATGTGGATGTTGTGATGGGTGGGGAGTTGGCAGCATGACCAAACCCAAACATCATCAGTGGTACAAAGTCCTGTGTTCAGCCAGTTTCTTGTGGCATCCCTCATTGATGAGTGCTTGGGCCAACACTGTCCAACGGCTTTATTCTGCCTCTTCATTATGTCATGGAGCACATTTTCAGCTCCTTTGTGGATGATGTAAAGCTGGGCAGAGGCCTAGAACAACCTCACCTGGTGGACCCTGCCTTGAGCAGGAGAGTGAGACAAGATGATGTTCAGGGCTCTCTTCAAACCTGAGTTATTCTATGGTTCAATTATTCTATGGGGAGGGTCAGGTGGGACATGAGGAAAAGGTTCTTCCCCCAGAGGTGCTGGACACTGAACAGGCTCCCCAGGGAGGTGTCACAGCCCCAACCTGACAGTGTTCAATAAGAGACTGGACAACGTCCTCAGACACACGGTGTGACCTGTGGGGTGTCCTGTGCAGGGACAGGAGTTGGACTCCATGATCCTTGTAGGTCCTTCCAACTCAGGAGATTCTACAATTCTATTTAATACTTGGTCAATACTTGTATTCATTGTACAGATGAGATGTAAACACACACATCATGTGCATGTCCACAGTGTGCATGTGGTGAGATGAACCCAAGCGAGCACAAATGCTATCAGCTGTTCCTTGGAGTGCCATAAAGGTCAGTGGGACAGAGATGGTGTTCAGGGGTCTCTTCCAACCTGGGTTATTGTAGGATTCCATTATTATTTTCTTTGAAGAACTCTTTTAAGACAAAAGAAGAAGAAAAAAAAGGCAGAGGCAGAAGCAGAGATATAAAATGCACCAGAGTAAATACAGCAGCTCCTCTGAGGAACGTTTCTCCACTCAAACCCTTGATAGGAAATCTATTGGATACATTTGATGAAAGCAGCTTAGTCTGATCTGCTCACACACTGGACCACAAGGAGAGTGATGGTGGGTACGATGTCGTGTGGTCACTTGTGTCTCAGGAACTCATAGTCCAGTAGGGAGCCAATGGCTGTGGAGGGCACTGTGAGGTCACTTCTGCCTCTGCAGGGGATTGGCCAACAGCAGGAACAGGGCTGGGAAAGGACTGTGAGGTCACACACACAAGACGAGCAATCGGGCCCAATCAGCATGGCTGGATGAAAGGCAGGTCCTGCTTGACCACCCTGATCTCTTCTGTGACAAGGTGACCGGCTGAGCAGATGAGGGAAAGTCTGTCGTGGGGAGTGAATCCGCCACACGGGCTGTGGGTGTTGTGTCCTTAGACTGCAGTAAAGCCTGTGACACCGTATCCCACAGCATCTCCTGGAGAAGCTGCAGCTCGTGGCCTGGATGGTGTATCTGTGATGGGTAAAGAACTGGATGAAGGGCCAGACACAAAGAATTGTGCTGAAAAGAGCCAAATCCAGTTGGCATCCGGCAACAAGTCGTGTCCCCAGGGCTCAGTATTTATTTCAGTACTATTTAATCTTTATAAATCATCTGGACGAGGGAATCGAGTGCAAGCTCAGTACGTTTGCAGGTGACACCAAGTTGGGTTGGAGTGTTGATCTGCTGGCCGTTGGGAAGGCCATACAGAGGGATCTGGACCAGCTGGATCATTGGGCTGAGGCCAATTGTCTGAGGTTTAACAAGGCCAAGTCCCGAGTCCTGCATTTGGGTCACAACAACCCCAAGCAGCGCTACAGGCTCAGGGAAGAGTGGCTGGAACATTGCCTGGTGGAAAGGGATCAGGGGGTGTTGATTGACAGCAGCTGAACATGAGCTTGTGTGTGCCCAGATGGCCAAAAGGGCCACCAGCATTCTGGCTTGTATCAGGAATGGTGTGGCCAGCAGGACTAGCGTGATTGTTCCACTGCTCTCAGTGCTGATGAGGTCACATCTTGAATCCTGTGTTCAGGTTTGGGCCCTTTATCATAAGAAGGACATTGAGGCACCAGAGAGAGTGCAGAGGAGGGAACGGAGCTGGTGAGGGGCTGGAGCACAAGTGTGATGAGGAGCAGGTGAGGGAACTGGTGGGTTCAGCTGGAGAACAGGAGGCTGAGGGGAGACCTTATCACTGTCTACAACAGCCTGAAAGGAGGTTGAACATGGAGAGTCTTGGTCTCTTCTCCCAAGTAGCAAGTGATAGGATGAGAGGAAATGGCCCCAAGTTGTACCAGGGAAGGTTCAGATTGGATATTAGGAAAAAATTCTTCCTGGAAAGGGCTGTCAGGCATTGGAACAGGCAGCTCAGGGCAGTGGGGGAGTCACCATTCCTGCAGGGGTTTATAAGATGTTTAGACGAGGTTCTTAGGGACACGGTTTAGTTCTAGATTTAGGTTGTGGTTGGACTCAATGGTCCTGAGGGTCCCTTCCAACTGAAATAATTCTATGATTCTCTATTATCAACTGGAATATTCTTCTATCACATCTTCTAAGTGCTCTTCACATATCTGCCTCTTCACCTACAGTCCTGAAACTTATCTAATTAGATGCACAAGTGTTGAATACTAATTGTAAATGATGAAAGCACCATCGCTCTATCAGTCTGGTCTGATACCTGCCAGTCCCAGGCAAACACCTCAGGTACACGGGGGCCTCTCGAGGTTTGCACTGGGTGCTTATAGTGAGACCATGGACCTCAGCCCGAAAACCTGAGAACCCCCCTCAAAACTGAAAACCAAAACAACAACAACAAAAAGAACAAAAAAAACCCAACTCTTTTTTTCATCAGATGAAATAATTCAATATTTCCAATAAAATGTCTGTGGAATTTCTATCCTGCCAAAATATGAATTTTCAGAATGTGTACGGACTGTGGGAGATGAAACGTTGGCCTTTCCCTGTGCTTGCAGTGCCAGGACTCTGTCTATCACTACGTGTATTTAATCCCCTGCACATCCAGGAGTTTCCACCTGTCCTTACCCAGCTCCCCGTGTCTGAACTCATCTCTTCAGAAGCCTGTCTGGACATTTGCACTTTCCATCGCTCCCCAGAGGTTCTTCACCTCTCACTCTTGGCTCATTCAGAGCCTCTCAGCTCTCACTCTGCTTTGAGCTTCAGGCAGGTCAAGTCTTTCAGCAGTTGCTCTCCTACTCCCTACAGGCAACTCTTCAATTATGGCAATGGACCTCGCTGGAAACTGCTTAATTTAACCACAGAACTGAGAAACATCATTAAGTTCTATTGTGTTTTGTTTTTTTGTTTTTTGTTTTTTGTTTCCTCTAATTAAAAATTCCCCGGTGCCTGTTTACATCCAGTTCTCTAAGGAAACATGAAGCAATTCCTGCGAAGAAGCTGTAACAATCAGTGCAAACTTCAGTGCAGAATCTGATGTAAAGAAATGTGCTGTAAATCCCAGGGGCCAATGAGCAGAACAGGGAGTTTGGGGAGCTGGTTATAGATTTCCTGCTAACAGTTTGAGTAGAGAAACATTCTTCACAGAACTGCTCTGTTTATTTGACACCTTTGAGGTCTCCTCCTCTGCCTGTATTTTTATTTTCTTGTTCCTCCACCTCTTCCTTCTTCCAAAACGTTTCCAAGGGAAAGATTCCTGGAATCACAGAGCAACTCAGGTGTGAACATCATCTTGTCTCACTGTCCTGCTCAGGGCAGGGTGACCCAGGTGAGCTTGTCCAAGGCCTCTGCCCAGCTTTGCACCATCCACTAAGGAGCTGAAGGTTCACTGCGTCACATCATACAGGGGGAGAACAGAGATGTTCAACAGTGTTGGCCCAAGTGCTGGTCCCTGAGGGATCCCACTGGTAACTGGCTGCAGGAAGACTTGTCCCATTCCCTTCCCAAGGAAGGAGACGGACTGACCAGCCTGTAATTCTCACAGTTCTCATTCTTGCCCTTCTTGAAGTCTGGTTTGACAATTACCTCTTTCAAAGACCTCAGAACGTCCCTGATTGCTTTGGCACATTTGAGACCACAATCCAGAATCACAGGTAAGGATGATGTAGCAGACAGGAGCACGTGAGACTGATCTGCCAGGGCCAGTGGGGTTTGTTCCTGGAGTCACATACAGAAATGTCTGTCAGGCATCCACATCTGAACTGGGCTCATGGACTCCTTATGCATGCAGGGATGTTCAGAGACAGTGTCTGTCCCTTTTACACAGAGGCAGGAGTCACAGTGTCCCTCTGGCCTCCTGTTGCCCATCCCAAAGGACGGGAGGCACCTCAGCCCTGTTGTGTGTCCCCCTGCTCTGCACTCATCTGAGATGTCCCACATCACGAGGAATGGACACAGGGATCACAGTTCAAGGAAGAAGATCCGAGTGGATATTTCCCATGGGGTGTTACTCCCAACGTGAAGTGACCTCAAGACACTGTCTGTCCCACAGGCCTTCATGGAATCCCAAGGAACAGCTGATGGCGTTTGTGCTGACTTGGTTAGTAGATCGAGAGAGGTTCTCCTTCCCCTCTACTCCGCCCTGGTGAGACCACATCTGGAATACTGTGTTCACTTCTGGGCCCCTCAGTTCCAGAAGGACAGGGAACTGCTGGAGAGAGTCCAGTGGAGGGCAACAAAGATGATTAAGGGAGTGGAGCATCTCCCTTATGGAGAAAGGCTGAGGGAGCTGGGTCTCTTTAGTTTGGAGAAGAGGAGGCTAAGGGGGGACCTTATTAATGTCTATAAGTATATAAAAGGTGAGTGCCATGAGGATGGAGCCAGGCTCTTCTCGGTGGCAAACAATGATAGGACAAGGGGTAATGGGATCAAGCTGGAACACAAGAGGTTCCACTTAAATTTGAGAAGAAACTTCTTCTCAGTGAGGGTGACAGAGCACTGGAACAGGTTGCCCAGGGGGGTGTGGAGTCTCCTTCTCTGGAGACATTCAAAACCCACCTGGACATGTTCCTGTGTGACCTCATCTGGGTGTTCCTACTCTGGCAGGGGGTTTGGACTAGATGATCTTTTGAGGTCCCTTCCAATCCCAAACATACTGTGATACTGTGATGGAGGGAAGAACAAAGTCTGTGAGCTGGGTAGAGGCCAGTGCTGGAAATGGTGGTTGTGAGGGGCCACTCCATGACAACCGTCCTTGGGCAGCTTCCGTGGGTTGCCCAGTGCACAGGGGCACAGCCCAGCCCCTGCTCTGCTGGTCCTGCAGGTCTCTAGCAGGAGCCTGGCTGTGAGAGGACACTGCTGTGTGCCAGCCCTGCACACACACACTGTTCAGATGTACCCTGGGGTTTGAATCTGTGGCCACACTTGTGGGCATGTTCTTGAGAGAATCTTGGGAAGAAGACATAAGCCTTCATGCCCTGCCCTGAGGAGATCACGTTTCTATCTGGAAAGGCTGTTGTGGGGCCAGCTCTGTCACAGCAGTGCCCATTGCCTGTCCCTGCCTGCGCCCACAGCACTGACACACAGCAGGACGGTGACCAAGCTGCCAGAGCACTCAGGCCTTGCACCAACACCAGGGATGAGAAGGAGAGTGTGGGAGTGGAACCAGAACAGCTCTGGAAGAACAAGCGCTGCTGCTCCCTGGCAGGGCTGCCAGGATGGACTCTTTTCCCTTCCACCCATCACGGGAACCATCCCAGAAGCTTTAAAAGGGCCTTGCAGGAAGGATATAGTGAAAAACGAGTCATTAAAGAGCCCTTTATTTTGCTTAAAGACAAGGAGAGCACAGCTCCTCATTTAAACCACCAGTGGCTATAAAAGAAAAGCAGACAGAGAATTAGGAAAGCGGACGACAACATTTTCACAATAAACACCCTACTAACAACAACAGACAATCCAGATGATGGGCTGGGTCTGTAGTTATATTGAAACAACTAGGCAGAAGCAGATGAGCAGTTTAATGATTCAGAAAACCATCCAGTCATCAGTTTCCTCAGGGCATCCTTGAGCTCCTGGTTCCTCATGCTGTAGATGAGGGGGTTCACTGCTGGAGGCACCACTGAGTACAGAACAGACACCACCAGGTCCAGGGATGGGGAGGACATAGAGGGGGGCTTCAGGTGGGCAAACATGCCAGTGCTGAGGAACAGGGAGACCACGACCAGGTGAGGGAGGCAGGTGGAAAAGGCTTTGTGCCGTCCCTGCTCAGAGGGGATCCTCAGCACGGCCCTCAAGATCTGCACATAGGATACCACGATGAACACAAAACACATAAAAGCTAAACAGACACTGACCACAAGAAGCCCAAGTTCCCTGAGGTAGGAGTGTGAGCAGGAGAGCTTGAGGATCTGGGGGATTTCACAGAAGAACTGGCCCAGGGCATTGCCCTTGCACAGGGGCAGTGAAAATGTATTGGCCGTGAGCAGCAGAGCATTGAGAAACCCAGTGGCCCAGGCAGCTGCTGCCATGTGGACACAAGCTCTGCTGCCCAGGAGGGTCCCGTAGTGCAGGGGTTTGCAGATGGCAACGTAGCGGTCATAGGACATGACGGTGAGGAGATAAAACTCTGCTGAAGCTAAAAAGACAAACAGAAATAGTTGTGTAGCACACCCTGCATAGGAAATGACCCTGGTATCCCACAGAGAGTTGGCCATGGACTTGGGGACAGTGGTGGAGATGGAGCCCAGGTCGAGGAGGGCGAGGTTGAGCAGGAAGAAGTACATGGGGGTGTGGAGGTGCTGGTCCCAGGCTATGGTGGTGATGATGAGGCCGTTGCCCAGGAGGGCAGCCAGGTAGATGCCCAGGAAGAGCCAGAAGTGCAAGAGCTGCAGCTCCCGTGTGTCTGTGAACGGCAGGAGGAGGAACTGGGTGATGGAGCTGCTGTTGGACATTGGCTGCCTGTGGGCATGAGGACCTGTCATAGGAGGAAAAGACAGTGACAGGTTAGGGGTGAATTCTCTGAGGAAAATAAACATGCTGTTTCTCACGGAAACCTCCTCCCTGATGGAAGGACGTTTCAGCCAATTCTGTTTCTACCAACTGAAAAAAACAGTTCATCACAGCTTAAAATGCAGCTTAGGCATCTAGATACTATGAACACACCTCTGGGTCAAGACCCCCTGTGTTGGTGTCAGAACAAAAACTGACCCACACTCCCAACCCAACCTGATAGAGCAAGAACAGCAGGGACAGGTGGAGAAACAGGGAAGGACACTGCAGTGCTACCAGAAAATAAAGCAAGGACAGAAAGGCAGACGGGCATGCTGTGGAACCTTCTCCTGACCCGGCTGTGCTGCTGCCACTCACATAATGACACTGGAGAGCAAGTACTTTTAGCACCTTATTTGTGTACCCCGTTCCAGGAACCCTTCACCTGGAGGTCCAGCTGCTGAGGTGGAGACTCGTGACCTGGACCCCATGGCTTTGGGGCAGAGGGTCTGCTGGGGAGGATAGGAGACCAGGAGCTGCACTGGGAAATATGTCTGCGCTGGAAAGGTTTTGAGAGACGTTTCTAAATTCCGTCCCCAGCATTACTGATAGCAGTTAAGTCTCCCTGCCCATGTCTGTGCTGCCTGCAGCTGTGTGTCTGTCCCTGGTCTGCTCCCTGTCAGTGTCACAGACCCCGTCCCACCCGCTGTGTGCTCAGCTCTGTCCTGCTCACACCTCCTGGCACTGCCCAGGGGCAGCTCTGTGTGTGCAGGGGCTCAGGAGCAGCTCAGACCAGTCCTAACGAGAACTGGGGTCTCAGTGTCTTCTCCAAAGAGAGAAATAAATCCCCACCTCCCACTGCACACCCAGTGGAAAACTGACAGCACAGACTCCTTCCCGTGCAGCTGTTCCTGTGTTGATGTCCTTGTTCAGAAGGACCCTCTGCCATGTCTGTGGGGGGATCTGGAGCTCTGAGCAGCCCTGACCCACACAGCCCCCTTCAACCCCACAAGCTCCCTGCCTGCCCTGCCGGGGGTCGCTCCTTCCACCCACAGCTGCTGCCATGGGATCTCCCGGGCAGGCTGAGCGCTGACCCTGGCAGGCGGCAGAGTCCCTGCCCGGCACAGCCCTGGGGTGCAGGGACCCTGCTCTGCAGGACAGCCCTGGGCACCCCTGGGTGCTCACCCGGCTTCACAGCTGTTCAACATGGCCTGACAAGAGCCCCGTCCTTACACACCCCACAAGCTGTGCCTGTGCCAGTTTCAGGAGATGCCTCCAGGAGCTACAGCTGCACTGCCCTGCACCCAGAGACTTACCATGGCAAGGGCTGCAAAGGTTTCTCCTCCAGTGAGCTCTCAGTCATCCTCCCAGTCCTGACCACCTTTAATCTCTCTCTGCCTTGCTCGTCTCCTGAGATCCCCAGGCAGAGCCCTCAGCCCTGCTGCGTGTGCAGAGGAGCTGCTCCTGGGCAGAGCTGTCTCTCTGCAGCGCTGCCGCTGCCATGAGCTCCCTGTGTCCCAGGAGCCCAGCCCAGCTCAGCAGCACAGGAGCAGCCCAAGGTGCTTTAATGACCCCTCTGGTGGGTTTGGTGCTGAGTCCATGAACTTCAGACCCTGAGGGGAAGGTGATGAAACTTCTCAAAAAGTCAAAGTCAGATGAAAACTCCAAAGTTTCTTGTAATGTTAATGGGTCCCACTGAGGGAACCTACTGAGAAACTGTCTCAGGGTCTATTTAGAGCAGAAAACTGGAGGCAATGATGACAGATCAGGAAAAGCAAAGCAAAGGTGTCTCTGATGCTCAGTAAAACTGGATGTGTTTCATTAACCAAAGGACCAAACCTTGACTCCCCTTTGGAAATCAGATCCTGTCCCTCCCACGTTGCCCAGGGCCCTTCCTGGGACAGTGTGATGTGGGGCTGTGCAAGGCCAAGGGCAGGACTATGGTCCCACACCTCCCAGGTTCCTGGCTGGGGACAATGAGGCCATGAGGCCCCTGTGCTGCAAGGACAAGGTGTCTCCTCACAGGCATCAGAGGTGCAGACAACAGCCACAGCCAAGGGGAGAAGGAGCTCATGTCTGGTGGGGCTTTCAGCCTCTTTCCATCCCGTGATCATCTCCATGACAGCCTGTCCTGTGCTGTGGCATCCCCTGCACCTCTGTCCCTGCAGGCTGGAGACATCCCCCCTGCTGCCCCACCTTGCTCTTGTCTGAGCATCTTCCTTCCTTTGCTGAGGTCTCTCCATCCTCCCCAGCTGGTCCTTGAAGCACAAAGCCTTGGGCTGATGCAGACTCCCTCTGCTGACCTGGTCCCCCACAGCACTGCCCTTCCATCACATTCCTTTCTGCTCATGTCCAGCCTGGACCTCCCCAGCTGCACTTTGGCCATTATTTCTTTCTCAAGCTCTTTCCCACTACGCAGAAAACCTCCACCACCTCTGAAACCGCCCTTCAAGCACTCTCAGGCTACTCCTGCACTGCTGCAGCCTCCCCAGCGCTGCTGGGCCAAAGCAGCCCAGGTCCCTCAGCACCCCACACCATGTGCACAAGGTGCTGAACCTGCCTTGGCACAGCCCTGCACTCTCCAGTTCCTCCCTGCTGCTCCAAACTGGGAAGCCGCACACTGGCACACACCCGTGTGTGTGGGTCACACCAGTGCTGAACCGAATGGGATGAGAACTGCAGGTGTCTGGGTCCCCACGCTCCTCCTCATGCAGCCCCGTGTGCAGCTGCCTTGTTCATGGTGAGCGTGCACCACGGGCTGGTGTGGGGACCTTGTAGTGCCCAGGCCCTTCTCCTCAGGGTCACTGCTCAGTGTGTCAGGTCCTGCTCTGTCCTGATGGATGGGGTTGTTCTCCTGCCCCAATACAGAACTGGTCACTTCCCTTTTTAAATCTTTAGAGCTTTCTGATGGGCGAACACCACATTTTCTCAAGGTATGCACTGTCCCTTGACTGAAGCTCTATTTGTTCAGCTCATAATGTTTGCATGCAGACGGCTTATCCTGATAAGGGTGTCTCTCCCAAGATACCAGGATGTGGAGTTGAAGGGCACTACAAATACCATCTCCTGCAGAAACTGTGGGGCCTTGGGCGTCTGATACTCATAATGTCAGAGGTCTGGACTTTGAGGGGAAGTTTCCCTTCATATGAGAGAGCAGCAGGAATGCGTGGAGCTCTGCCTGGGGACAGACAATGTCAGCTGAAGGTTGAGGAGTCAGCATGAGAGGGCAGAACAACATGGGCAATGTTGTGGTGACTGGACATCAGGACTCACTGATGAGGAAGAGGAATGAGATGAGGCCTCCTTCAGACAAATGAAAGAAGCCTCATGTTTCCAGGGCCGTGTCCTCATGGCAGACCTGAGATATCCCAATATCTGCAAGGTACCGGCCATCCAGGAGGGTTTGGAGCTCATTAACAACATCTTCCTGACACGGGTGACTGAGGAGTCAGTGGGGTGAGGTGCCCTGTGGGACTTAACACTTACAAACCAGAAAGAGTTGGTCAGGATGGAACAGTCAGGGATGGAAAGTGGAGCTGAGGCTCCTGGAAATGAGAACAAGGCCAAGAGCAGGATTTCAGGAGAGCAAGCTTTGGCCTGCTGAGGGACCTGCTTGGGTCCTATGGGATATGTCCTTGGTGTCTGCAGAGCTTTTCTCTCCCATCTCCTCCCTCCTCTCTCCCACCTGCTGTTGTGCAGCGTTTTTTACCCTTTCTCAAATACAATATCCCAGAGGTGGTGCCAGCATCACTGAGTGGGTCAGATTTGGCAAGAAGTGGGTCCATCTTGGAGCAGCTGAAATCGGCTCTGTCTGACATTGGTCAAACTCCTGTTGTCTTCCCGGAGAGGTGACAACTGTAGCACACCCACACCTACCCCCAGTTCCAAGACTTTGTCATGTAAACACAATAGAGAGTGACAATGTGTTGGGTGTTACAAACTACATGATCATGTAGAAGAAATGGACAAGATCTTCTGTCAGCAACTCAAGGAGGAAATCACCAGTCAATGAGCAGGTTCCTATGGGGAACTGTATTTGCTCTGACATTAACTGGCCTGGCAAAGTGGCAAGTGCCATCAGTCCAAAGGATCTTGGGCCAACTGCTTAACGTGTCTGCATTGTGGGCCAATGAGAGTGATGCTCAACTGGATCTGGAACTGGGAAACAAGGAAGAGCTGGTGAGGGATGTGAACATCAGTGTCCACCTTGGCTGTTGTGACCAGGACACAGTGGGGTCCCAGGCACCAGAGGGGAGGGAGGAAGGCCAGCAGCAGAGCACAGGCTGGTGGGCTCCAGAGGAGAAGACTTTGTCAAACTGGGGGTGCTGATTCAGGTGTTGACATGGGAAGCAGCTCAGAAGGGTGAAGGAGCTCAGGAAATCTGATCAGCCTTTCAGGACAGGCTGCTCCAAGCACAAGAATGATTTATCTGAGAACCAGCGAAATGAAGCATTTATCTCATGAGGGTGTTTGTCTGAACTGATGGAGCTGCAGGGCATAAAGGCAGCACACAGAGGTGGAAGCAGGGGAAGCTGCAAAGGAGGAATTTAGAAACCTTGTCCATGGATGTGGGGATGATGCCAAAGCTGCCCTGGACTTGATACCTGCAGGGGAGGCTGAGGGCGGCAAGATGAGCTGATACAGCTTCCTTACAGAAAAAGACCAGGGTAACACAGACCTGCTGCAGAACTTCATAAGAGTAGAATCAGACAGGACTGAGGTTCTTCATGGCTTCTTTGCCTCCATCTCCACCAGCAAGGTCTCCTGGGACTTTGTTCCTGAAGGCAGGAGTCTGGAGAACACCCAGCAGTGGATGGGGCTCAAGTCAGGGGTGACCTGAGCAAACTCAGACACCGTTACAGAACAGGAGATGGGTCACTTGACCAGCTCCCTGAACACAAGTATCACTGTGCTGTGGCACCTGAGACTGCCAGGGA
This sequence comes from Columba livia, assembly GCF_036013475.1. Lineage (NCBI taxonomy): Eukaryota > Metazoa > Chordata > Aves > Columbiformes > Columbidae > Columba > Columba livia. The sequence goes on along the minus strand of NW_027043538.1, from coordinate 697 downwards.
CACCCACCTTTGATCCACAGGAGTGTGACTCCTATTGAGGTGTCCTGGACTATCTCCTCATTCAAGTGGTGATTTAGGCACCCACTTTTCTGGCATATTCAGTCTTTATCAGGAGACACTCCATATTGATATGAACTGGAGTCTGCTGATACCACCTGTTCTGGAAAGGGAGGGAAGGGCGAGCAGGGAAGGGAATAGAAGAAATTTGGCTTTATTGCTATTTATTATGCAAATGCTCTCTGTTTGGCTATTCCTGAAATCTCCCTAATCATCCACACCAGACTTGAAGCCTTTAGGATAATGATGCACAGAGCCTTGGCTTGTAAGAGCATTTTTGATGTTAATGAGCCCTCTGCTGCCATGATCCTGAACTGCAGCTACTGAGAGAATGAACAAACCTCTAATGAAGTGAAAGGCAGAAGCAAACCCCAAGTTTCTGAGGGTGTTTAGACCCCATGAAGGGCCATCACTGACACAGCTGTGAAGGAAACAACCAGTGCAGGTCCCTGTCCCTGCAGGCTGGTGAAGGAAAGACTTGGAGACACTGGTTCCAGGTGGTGAGGGCCATGTGGAGGTGGCTCTGATGCCATGTCAGCCCTTGATGCTTCTTCATCACCAGAATGGCTGAGCTCTGGCCCCTGGGACCTGGTAGATATTTCTCCAATGTTTTTCAAGACTTTTCCTGTAGTCAGGGTGA
>NW_027043537.1:45054-77231 GCF_036013475.1 Columba livia | reverse complement strand
GTAAGAAAGAAGTAAGAAAGAAGTAAGAAAGGAGTAAGAAAGGAGTAAGAAAGTTAGAAGAAATAATGAAGAAAGAAAGAAGAAAGAAAGGAGAAAGAAACAAGAAAGAAAGAAATAACAAAGAAGAAGTAAGAAAGAAGTAAGAAAGAAGAAAGAAAGAAGTAAGAAAGAAGAAAAAAGAAGAAAGAAAGCAGAAAGAAAGAAGGAAGAAAGAAAAAAGAAAGAAAGCAGAAAGAAAGAAAAAAGAAGGAAGAAAGAAGAAAGAAAGAAGAAAGAAAGAAGAAAGAAAGAAAGAAGAAAGAAAGATGGAAAAAAAAAGAAACAAAGAAGAAAGAAAGAAGAAAGAAAGAAGAAAGAAAGAAGAAAGAAAGAAGAAAGAAAGAAGAAAGAAGAAATAAAGAAGAAAGAAAGAAACAAGAAAGCAGAAAGTAAGAAGAAATAAATAAGAAAGAAGAAAGAAAGAAAAAAGAAAGAAGAACGAAAGAAGAAAGAAATAAAGAAAGAAGGAAGAAAGAAGAAAGAAAGAAAAAAGAAAGAAGAAAGAAGAAAGAAAGAAGAAAGAAGAAAGAAAGAAGAAAGAAAGAAGAAAGAAGGAAGAAAGAAAGAAGAGAGAAAGAAGAAAGAAAGAAAGAAAGAGGAAAGAAAGAAGACAGAAGAAAGAAAGAAGAAAGAAAGAAGAAAGAAGAAAGAAAGAAAGAGGAAAGAAAGAAGAAAAAAAGAAGAAAGGGAGAATGAAGAAAGAAAGAAGAAAGAATGATGAAAGAAAGAAGAAAGAAAGAAGAAAGAAAGAAGAGAGAAAGAAGAAAGAAAGAAAGAAAGAGGAAAGAAAAAAGACAGAAGAAAGAAAGAAGAAAGAAAGAAAGAAGAAAGAAAGAAAGAAGAAAGAAGAAAGAAATTAAGAATTAAGAAAGAAAGGAATTAGAAAGGAAGAAGAAAGGAAGAAGAAAGGAAGAATAAAGAAAGAAGAAAGAAAGAAGTAAGAAAGAACTAATAAATAAAGAAGAAAGAAAGAAGAAAGAAAGAAAGAATAAAGAAAGAAGAAAGAAAGAAGTAAGAAAGAAGTAAGAAAGAAAGAAGTAAGGAAGAATAATGAAAGAAAGAAGAAAGAAAGAAGAAAGAGAGGAAAGAAAGAAAGAAAGAAAGAAGAAGAAAGGAGAGAGAAAGAAGAAAGAAAGAAGAAAGAGAGAAAGAAAAAAGAAAGATGAAAGAAAGACGAAAGAAAGAAGAAAGAAAGAAGAAAGAAAGAAAGAAGAAAGAAAGAAATAAAGAAGAAAGAAAGAAGAAAGAAGAAAGAAAGAAGTAAGAAAAAAGAAGTAAGAAGTAAGTAAGAAAGAAAGAAGTTGTAAGAAAGAGGTAAGAATGAAAGAAGAAAGAAAGAACAAAGAAAGGAAGAAGAAAGAAAGAAGAAAGAATGAAGAAAAAAAAGAAAGAAAGAAGACAAAAAGAAAGAAGAAAGAAAGCAGAAAGAGAGAAGAAAGAAAGAAGAAAGGAAGAAAGAAAAAAGAAAGAAGAAAGAAGAAAGAAGTAAGAAAGAAAGAAGAAAGAAAGAAGAAAGAAAGAAAGAAGAAAGAAAGAAAGGAGAAAGAAAGAAGAAAAAGAAAGAAAGAAGAAAGAAAGAAGTAAGAAAAAAGAAGTAAGAAGTAAGTAAGAAAGAAAGAAGTTGTAAGAAAGAGGTAAGAATGAAAGAAGAAAGAAAGAACAAAGAAAGGAAGAAGAAAGAAAGAAGAAAGAAAGAAGAAAAAAAAGAAAGAAAGAAGACAAAAAGAAAGAAGAAAGAAAGCAGAAAGAAAGAAGAAAGAAAGAAGAAAGGAAGAAAGAAGACAGAAAGAAGAAAGAAGAAAGAAGAAAGAAGTAAGAAAGAAAGAAGAAAGAAAGAAGAAAGAAAGAAAGAAGAAAGAAAGAAGAAAGAAAGAAGAATGAAAGAAAGAAATTAAGAAGAAAGAAATAAAGAAGAAAGAAAGAAGAACGAAAGAAGAAAGAAAGGAAAAAGAAAAGAAGAAGAAAGTAAGAATAAAGAAAGAAGAAAGAAAGAAGAAAGAAAGAAGTAAGAAAGAAGAATTAAAGAAAAAAAAAGAAAGAAGAAAGAAAGAAGAAAGAAAGAAGAAAGAAAGAAGAAAGATAGCAGAAAGAAGAAAGAAAAAAGAAAGAAGAAAGAAAGAAGAAAGAAAGAAAAAAGAAAGAAAGAAAGAAGAAAGAAAAAAGAAAGAAAGAAGAAAGAAGAAGAAAGAAAGAAGAACGAAAGAAAGAAATTAAGAAGAAAGAAAGAAAGAAGAAAGAAAGAAGAAAGAAAGAAGGAAGAAAGGAGAAAGAAGAAAGAAAGAAAGAAGAGAGAAAGAAGAAAGAAAGAAGAAAGAAGAAGAAAGAAAGAAGAACGAAAGAAAGAAATTAAGAAGAAAGAAAGAAGGAAGAAAGAAAGCAGAAAGAAAGAAGAAAGGAAGAAGAAAGAAGAAAGAAAGAAGAAAGAAAGAAAAAAGAAAGAAGAAAGAAAGAAGAAAGAAAGAAAGAAGAAAGAAAGAAAGAAAGAAGAAAGAAAGAAAGAAAGAAGAAAGAAAGAAAGAAGAAAGAAAGAAAGAAAAAAGGAGAAAGAAAGAAAGAAGAAAGAAAGGAGAAAGAAAGAAAGAGGAAAGAAAGAAGAAAGAAAGAAGAAAGAAAGAAGAAAGAAAGAAGAAAGAAAGAAGAAAGAAAGAAAGAAAGAAGAAAGAAACAAAGAAAAAAGAAGGAAAGAAGAAAGAAAGAAGAAAGAAAGGAAAAAGAAAGGAAGAAGAAAGGAAGAATAAAGAAAGAAGAAAGAAAGAAGAAAGAAGTAAGAAAGAACTAAGAAAGAAAGAAAGAAGAAAAAAAGAAAGAAGAAACAATAAAAGAAGAAAGATAAAAGAAAGAAATAAGAAAGACAGAAGAAAGAAGTAAGTAAGAAAGAAGAAAGATGTAAGAAAGAAGTAAGAAAGAAAGAAGAAAGAAAGAAGAAAGAAAGGAAGAAGAAAGGAAGAAGAAATTAAGAATAAAGAAAGAAGAAAGAAAGAATAAGGAAAGAAGAAAGAAAGAATAAGAAAGAAGACAGAAAGAAAGAAGAAATAAAGCAGAAAGAAAGAAGGGAGAAAGAAAGAATAAAGAAAGCAGAAAGAAAGAAGAAAGAAAGAAGAAAGAAGAAAGAAGAAAGAAAGAAGAAAGAAGAAAGAAAGAAAGAAAAATGAAAGAAGAAAGAAAGATGAAAGAAAAAAGAAACAAAGAAGAAAGAAAGAAGAAAGAAAGAAGAATGAAGAAATCAGAAAGAATTAAGAAAGAAAGAAGTAAGAATGAAAGAAGTAAGAAAGAAGAAAGAAAGAAGAAAGAATGAAAGAAGAAAGAAAGAAGAAAGAAAGAAAGAAGATAGAAAGAAGAAAGAAAGAAGAAAAAAAGAAGAAAGAAAGAAGAAACAAAGAAAAAAGAAAGAATGAAAGAAGAAAGAGGGAAGAAAGAAAAAAGAAAGAAGGAAGAAAGAAGTAAGAAAGAAGTAAGAAAGAAGTAAGAAAGGAGTAAGAAAGGAGTAAGAAAGTTAGAAGAAATAATGAAGAAAGAAAGAAGAAAGAAAGGAGAAAGAAACAAGAAAGAAAGAAATAACAAAGAAGAAGTAAGAAAGAAGTAAGAAAGAAGAAAGAAAGAAGTAAGAAAGAAGAAAAAAAGAAGAAAGAAAGCAGAAAGAAAGAAGGAAGAAAGAAAAAAGAAAGAAAGCAGAAAGAAAGAAAAAAGAAGGAAGAAAGAAGAAAGAAAGAAGAAAGAAAGAAAGAAGAAAGAAAGATGGAAAAAAAAAGAAACAAAGAAGAAAGAAAGAAGAAAGAAAAAAGAAAGAAAGAAGAAAGAAGAAAGAAAGAAAGAAATAAAGAAGAAAGAAAGAAACAAGAAAGCAGAAAGTAAGAAGAAAGAAATAAGAAAGAAGAAAGAAAGAAAAAAGAAAGAAGAACGAAAGAAGAAAGAAATAAAGAAAGAAGAAAGAAAGAAGAAAGAAAGAAGAAAGAAAAAAGAAAGAAAGAAGAAAGAAGAAAGAAAGAAGAAAGAAGAAAGAAAGAAGAAAGAAAGAAGAAAGAAGGAAGAAAGAAAGAAGAGAGAAAGAAGAAAGAAAGAAAGAAAGAGGAAAGAAAGAAGACAGAAGAAAGAAAGAAGAAAGAAAGAAGAAAGAAGAAAGAAAGAAAGAGGAAAGAAAGAAGAAAAAAAGAAGAAAGGGAGAATGAAGAAAGAAAGAAGAAAGAATGATGAAAGAAAGAAGAAAGAAAGAAGAAAGAAAGAAGAAAGAAAGAAGAGAGAAAGAAAGAAAGAGGAAAGAAAAAAGACAGAAGAAAGAAAGAAGAAAGAAAGAAAGAAGAAAGAAAGAAAGAAGAAAGAAGAAAGAAATTAAGAATTAAGAAAGAAAGGAATTAGAAAGGAAGAAGAAAGGAAGAAGAAAGGAAGAATAAAGAAAGAAGAAAGAAAGAAGTAAGAAAGAACTAATAAATAAAGAAGAAAGAAAGAAGAAAGAAAGAAAGAATAAAGAAAGAAGAAAGAAAGAAGTAAGAAAGAAGTAAGAAAGAAAGAAGTAAGGAAGAATAATGAAAGAAAGAAGAAAGAAAGAAGAAAGAGAGGAAAGAAAGAAAGAAAGAAGAAAGAAAGGAGAGAGAAAGAAGAAAGAAAGAAGAAAGAGAGAAAGAAAAAAGAAAGATGAAAGAAAGACGAAAGAAAGAAGAAAGAAAGAAGAAAGAAAGAAAGAAGAAAGAAAGAAATAAAGAAGAAAGAAAGAAGAAAGAAGAAAGAAAGAAGTAAGAAAAAAGAAGTAAGAAGTAAGTAAGAAAGAAAGAAGTTGTAAGAAAGAGGTAAGAATGAAAGAAGAAAGAAAGAACAAAGAAAGGAAGAAGAAAGAAAGAAGAAAGAATGAAGAAAAAAAAGAAAGAAAGAAGACAAAAAGAAAGAAGAAAGAAAGCAGAAAGAGAGAAGAAAGAAAGAAGAAAGGAAGAAAGAAAAAAGAAAGAAGAAAGAAGAAAGAAGTAAGAAAGAAAGAAGAAAGAAAGAAGAAAGAAAGAAAGAAGAAAGAAAGAAAGGAGAAAGAAAGAAGAAAAAGAAAGAAAGAAGAAAGAAAGAAGTAAGAAAAAAGAAGTAAGAAGTAAGTAAGAAAGAAAGAAGTTGTAAGAAAGAGGTAAGAATGAAAGAAGAAAGAAAGAACAAAGAAAGGAAGAAGAAAGAAAGAAGAAAGAAAGAAGAAAAAAAAGAAAGAAAGAAGACAAAAAGAAAGAAGAAAGAAAGCAGAAAGAAAGAAGAAAGAAAGAAGAAAGGAAGAAAGAAGACAGAAAGAAGAAAGAAGAAAGAAGAAAGAAGTAAGAAAGAAAGAAGAAAGAAAGAAGAAAGAAAGAAAGAAGAAAGAAAGAAGAAAGAAAGAAGAATGAAAGAAAGAAATTAAGAAGAAAGAAATAAAGAAGAAAGAAAGAAGAACGAAAGAAGAAAGAAAGGAAAAAGAAAAGAAGAAGAAAGTAAGAATAAAGAAAGAAGAAAGAAAGAAGAAAGAAAGAAGTAAGAAAGAAGAATTAAAGAAAAAAAAAGAAAGAAGAAAGAAAGAAGAAAGAAAGAAGAAAGAAAGAAGAAAGATAGCAGAAAGAAGAAAGAAAAAAGAAAGAAGAAAGAAAGAAGAAAGAAAGAAAAAAGAAAGAAAGAAAGAAGAAAGAAAAAAGAAAGAAAGAAGAAAGAAGAAGAAAGAAAGAAGAACGAAAGAAAGAAATTAAGAAGAAAGAAAGAAAGAAGAAAGAAAGAAGAAAGAAAGAAGGAAGAAAGGAGAAAGAAGAAAGAAAGAAAGAAGAGAGAAAGAAGAAAGAAAGAAGAAAGAAGAAGAAAGAAAGAAGAACGAAAGAAAGAAATTAAGAAGAAAGAAAGAAGGAAGAAAGAAAGCAGAAAGAAAGAAGAAAGGAAGAAGAAAGAAGAAAGAAAGAAGAAAGAAAGAAAAAAGAAAGAAGAAAGAAAGAAGAAAGAAAGAAAGAAGAAAGAAAGAAAGAAAGAAGAAAGAAAGAAAGAAGAAAGAAAGAAAGAAAAAAGGAGAAAGAAAGAAAGAAGAAAGAAAGGAGAAAGAAAGAAAGAGGAAAGAAAGAAGAAAGAAAGAAGAAAGAAAGAAGAAAGAAAGAAGAAAGAAAGAAAGAAAGAAGAAAGAAACAAAGAAAAAAGAAGGAAAGAAGAAAGAAAGAAGAAAGAAAGGAAAAAGAAAGGAAGAAGAAAGGAAGAATAAAGAAAGAAGAAAGAAGTAAGAAAGAACTAAGAAAGAAAGAAAGAAGAAAAAAAGAAAGAAGAAACAATAAAAGAAGAAAGATAAAAGAAAGAAATAAGAAAGACAGAAGAAAGAAGTAAGTAAGAAAGAAGAAAGATGTAAGAAAGAAGTAAGAAAGAAAGAAGAAAGAAAGAAGAAAGAAAGGAAGAAGAAAGGAAGAAGAAATTAAGAATAAAGAAAGAAGAAAGAAAGAATAAGGAAAGAAGAAAGAAAGAATAAGAAAGAAGACAGAAAGAAAGAAGAAATAAAGCAGAAAGAAAGAAGGGAGAAAGAAAGAATAAAGAAAGCAGAAAGAAAGAAGAAAGAAAGAAGAAAGAAGAAAGAAGAAAGAAAGAAGAAAGAAGAAAGAAAGAAAGAAAAATGAAAGAAGAAAGAAAGATGAAAGAAAAAAGAAACAAAGAAGAAAGAAAGAAGAAAGAAAGAAGAATGAAGAAATCAGAAAGAATTAAGAAAGAAAGAAGTAAGAATGAAAGAAGTAAGAAAGAAGAAAGAAAGAAGAAAGAATGAAAGAAGAAAGAAAGAAGAAAGAAAGAAAGAAGATAGAAAGAAGAAAGAAAGAAGAAAAAAAGAAGAAAGAAAGAAGAAACAAAGAAAAAAGAAAGAATGAAAGAAGAAAGAGGGAAGAAAGAAAAAAGAAAGAAGGAAGAAAGAAGTAAGAAAGAAGTAAGAAAGAAGTAAGAAAGAAGTAAGAAAGGAGTAAGAAAGGAGTAAGAAAGTTAGAAGAAATAATGAAGAAAGAAAGAAGAAAGAAAGGAGAAAGAAACAAGAAAGAAAGAAATAACAAAGAAGAAGTAAGAAAGAAGTAAGAAAGAAGAAAGAAAGAAGTAAGAAAGAAGAAAAAAAGAAGAAAGAAAGCAGAAAGAAAGAAGGAAGAAAGAAAAAAGAAAGAAAGCAGAAAGAAAGAAAAAAGAAGGAAGAAAGAAGAAAGAAAGAAGAAAGAAAGAAAGAAGAAAGAAAGATGGAAAAAAAAAGAAACAAAGAAGAAAGAAAGAAGAAAGAAAAAAGAAAGAAAGAAGAAAGAAGAAAGAAAGAAAGAAATAAAGAAGAAAGAAAGAAACAAGAAAGCAGAAAGTAAGAAGAAAGAAATAAGAAAGAAGAAAGAAAGAAAAAAGAAAGAAGAACGAAAGAAGAAAGAAATAAAGAAAGAAGAAAGAAAGAAGAAAGAAAGAAGAAAGAAAAAAGAAAGAAAGAAGAAAGAAGAAAGAAAGAAGAAAGAAGAAAGAAAGAAGAAAGAAAGAAGAAAGAAGGAAGAAAGAAAGAAGAGAGAAAGAAGAAAGAAAGAAAGAAAGAGGAAAGAAAGAAGACAGAAGAAAGAAAGAAGAAAGAAAGAAGAAAGAAGAAAGAAAGAAAGAGGAAAGAAAGAAGAAAAAAAGAAGAAAGGGAGAATGAAGAAAGAAAGAAGAAAGAATGATGAAAGAAAGAAGAAAGAAAGAAGAAAGAAAGAAGAAAGAAAGAAGAGAGAAAGAAGAAAGAAAGAAAGAGGAAAGAAAAAAGACAGAAGAAAGAAAGAAGAAAGAAAGAAAGAAGAAAGAAAGAAAGAAGAAAGAAGAAAGAAATTAAGAATTAAGAAAGAAAGGAATTAGAAAGGAAGAAGAAAGGAAGAATAAAGAAAGAAGAAAGAAAGAAGAAAGAAAGAAGTAAGAAAGAACTAATAAATAAAGAAGAAAGAAAGAAGAAAGAAAGAAAGAATAAAGAAAGAAGAAAGAAAGAAGTAAGAAAGAAGTAAGAAAGAAGTAAGAAAGAAAGAAGTAAGGAAGAATAATGAAAGAAAGAAGAAAGAAAGAAGAAAGGAAGAAAGAAGACAGAAAGAAGAAAGAAGAAAGAAGTAAGAAAGAAAGAAGAAAGAAAGAAGAAAGAAAGAAAGAAGAAAGAAAGAAGAAAGAAAGAAGAATGAAAGAAAGAAATTAAGAAGAAAGAAATAAAGAAGAAAGAAAGAAGAACGAAAGAAGAAAGAAAGGAAAAAGAAAAGAAGAAGAAAGTAAGAATAAAGAAAGAAGAAAGAAAGAAGAAAGAAAGAAGTAAGAAAGAAGAATTAAAGAAAAAAAAAGAAAGAAGAAAGAAAGAAGAAAGAAAGAAGAAAGAAAGAAGAAAGATAGCAGAAAGAAGAAAGAAAAAAGAAAGAAGAAAGAAAGAAGAAAGAAAGAAAAAAGAAAGAAAGAAAGAAGAAAGAAAAAAGAAAGAAAGAAGAAAGAAGAAGAAAGAAAGAAGAACGAAAGAAAGAAATTAAGAAGAAAGAAAGAAAGAAGAAAGAAAGAAGAAAGAAAGAAGGAAGAAAGGAGAAAGAAGAAAGAAAGAAAGAAGAGAGAAAGAAGAAAGAAAGAAGAAAGAAGAAGAAAGAAAGAAGAACGAAAGAAAGAAATTAAGAAGAAAGAAAGAAGGAAGAAAGAAAGCAGAAAGAAAGAAGAAAGGAAGAAGAAAGAAGAAAGAAAGAAGAAAGAAAGAAAAAAGAAAGAAGAAAGAAAGAAGAAAGAAAGAAAGAAGAAAGAAAGAAAGAAAGAAGAAAGAAAGAAAGAAGAAAGAAAGAAAGAAAAAAGGAGAAAGAAAGAAAGAAGAAAGAAAGGAGAAAGAAAGAAAGAGGAAAGAAAGAAGAAAGAAAGAAGAAAGAAAGAAGAAAGAAAGAAGAAAGAAAGAAAGAATGAAGAAAGAAACAAAGAAAAAAGAAGGAAAGAAGAAAGAAAGAAGAAAGAAAGGAAAAAGAAAGGAAGAAGAAAGGAAGAATAAAGAAAGAAGAAAGAAAGAAGAAAGAAGTAAGAAAGAACTAAGAAAGAAAGAAAGAAGAAAAAAAGAAAGAAGAAACAATAAAAGAAGAAAGATAAAAGAAAGAAATAAGAAAGACAGAAGAAAGAAGTAAGTAAGAAAGAAGAAAGATGTAAGAAAGAAGTAAGAAAGAAAGAAGAAAGAAAGAAGAAAGAAAGGAAGAAGAAAGGAAGAAGAAATTAAGAATAAAGAAAGAAGAAAGAAAGAATAAGGAAAGAAGAAAGAAAGAAAAAGAAAGAAGACAGAAAGAAAGAAGAAATAAAGCAGAAAGAAAGAAGGGAGAAAGAAAGAATAAAGAAAGCAGAAAGAAAGAAGAAAGAAAGAAGAAAGAAGAAAGAAGAAAGAAAGAAGAAAGAAGAAAGAAAGAAAGAAAAATGAAAGAAGAAAGAAAGATGAAAGAAAAAAGAAACAAAGAAGAAAGAGAGAAGAAAGAAAGAAGAATGAAGAAATCAGAAAGAATTAAGAAAGAAAGAAGTAAGAATGAAAGAAGTAAGAAAGAAGAAAGAAAGAAGAAAGAATGAAAGAAGAAAGAAAGAAGAAAGAAAGAAAGAAGATAGAAAGAAGAAAGAAAGAAGAAAAAAATAAGAAAGAAAGAAGAAACAAAGAAAAAAGAAAGAATGAAAGAAGAAAGAAAGAAGAAAGAGGGAAGAAAGAAAAAAGAAAGAAGGAAGAAAGAAGTAAGAAAGAAGTAAGAAAGAAGTAAGAAAGAAGTAAGAAAGGAGTAAGAAAGGAGTAAGAAAGTTAGAAGAAATAATGAAGAAAGAAAGAAGAAAGAAAGGAGAAAGAAACAAGAAAGAAAGAAATAACAAAGATGAAGTAAGAAAGAAGTAAGAAAGAAGAAAGAAAGAAGTAAGAAAGAAGAAAAAAAGAAGAAAGAAAGCAGAAAGAAAGAAGAAAGAAAAAAGAAAGAAAGCAGAAAGAAAGAAAAAAGAAGGAAGAAAGAAGAAAGAAAGAAGAAAGAAAGAAGAAAGAAAGAAAGAAGAAAGAAAGATGGAAAAAAAAAGAAACAAAGAAGAAAGAAAGAAGAAGGAAAAAAGAAAGAAAGAAGAAAGAAGAAAGAAAGAAAGAAATAAAGAAGAAAGAAAGAAACAAGAAAGCAGAAAGTAAGAAGAAAGAAATAAGAAAGAAGAAAGAAAGAAAAAAGAAAGAAGAACGAAAGAAGAAAGAAATAAAGAAAGAAGAAAGAAAGAAGAAAGAAAGAAGAAAGAAAAAGAAAGAAAGAAGAAAGAAGAAAGAAAGAAGAAAGAAGAAAGAAAGAAGAAAGAAAGAAGAAAGAAGGAAGAAAGAAAGAAGAGAGAAAGAAGAAAGAAAGAAAGAAAGAGGAAAGAAAGAAGACAGAAGAAAGAAAGAAGAAAGAAAGAAGAAAGAAGAAAGAAAGAAAGAGGAAAGAAAGAAGAAAAAAGAAGAAAGGGAGAATGAAGAAAGAAAGAAGAAAGAATGATGAAAGAAAGAAGAAAGAAAGAAGAAAGAAAGAAGAGAGAAAGAAGAAAGAAAGAAAGAAAGAGGAAAGAAAAAAGACAGAAGAAAGAAAGAAGAAAGAAAGAAAGAAGAAAGAAAGAAAGAAGAAAGAAGAAAGAAATTAAGAATTAAGAAAGAAAGGAATTAGAAAGGAAGAAGAAAGGAAGAATAAAGAAAGAAGAAAGAAAGAAGAAAGAAAGAAGTAAGAAAGAACTAATAAATAAAGAAGAAAGAAAGAAGAAAGAAAGAAAGAATAAAGAAAGAAGAAAGAAAGAAGTAAGAAAGAAGTAAGAAAGAAAGAAGTAAGGAAGAATAATGAAAGAAAGAAGAAAGAAAGAAGAAAGAGAGAAGAAAGAAAGAAAGAAAGAAGAAAGAAAGAAGAGAGAAAGAAGAAAGAAAGAAGAAAGAGAGAAAGAAAAAAGAAAGATGAAAGAAAGACGAAAGAAAGAAGAAAGAAAGAAGAAAGAAAGAAAGAAGAAAGAAAGAAATAAAGAAGAAAGAAAGAAGAAAGAAGAAAGAAAGAAGTAAGAAAAAAGAAGTAAGAAGTAAGTAAGAAAGAAAGAAGTTGTAAGAAAGAGGTAAGAATGAAAGAAGAAAGAAAGAACAAAGAAAGGAAGAAGAAAGAAAGAAGAAAGAAAGAAGAAAAAAAAGAAAGAAAGAAGACAAAAAGAAAGAAGAAAGAAAGCAGAAAGAAAGAAGAAAGAAAGAAGAAAGGAAGAAAGAAGACAGAAAGAAGAAAGAAGAAAGAAGTAAGAAAGAAAGAAGAAAGAAAGAAGAAAGAAAGAAAGAAGAAAGAAAGAAGAAAGAAAGAAGAAAGAAAGAAGAAAGAAAGGAAAAAGAAAAGAAGAAGAAAGTAAGAATAAAGAAAGAAGAAAGAAAGAAGAAAGAAAGAAGTAAGAAAGAAGAATTAAAGAAAAAAAAAAGAAAGAAGAAAGAAAGAAGAAAGAAAGAAGAAAGAAAGAAGAAAGAAAGAAGAAAGAAGAAAGAAAAAAGAAAGAAGAAAGAAAGAAGAAAGAAAGAAGAAAGAAAGAAAGAAAGAAGAAAGAAAAAAGAAAGAAAGAAGAAAAAAGAACAATGAAAGAAAGAAATTAAGAAGAAAGAAATAAAGAAGAAAAAAAGAAGAAAAAGAAGAAAGAAAGAAGAAAGAAATAAGAAAGAAGAAAGAAAGAAAGAAGAGAGAAAGAAGGAAGAAAGGAAGAAGAAAGAAAGAGAGAAAGAAGAAAGAAAGAAAGAAGGAACAATGAAAGAAGAAAGAAGAAAGAAAGAAGTAAGAAAGAAAGAAGAAAGAAGTAAGAAAGAAAGAATAAAGATGTAAGAAAGAAGTAAGAAAGAAAGAAGAAAGAAAGAAGAAAGAAAGGAAGAAGAAAGGAAGAAGAAAGTAAGTATAAAGAAAGAAGAAAGAAAGAAGAAAGAAAGAAGTAAGGAAGAAGTAAGAAAGAAAGAAGTAAGGAAGAAGAACGAAAGAAAAAAGAAAGAAAAAAGAAAGAAGGAAGAAAGAAGAAGAAAGAAAGAAAGAAGAAAGAAAGAAGAAAGAAAGAAGTAAGAAAGGAGTAAGAAAGAAGTAAAAAAGAAGTAAGAAAGAAGAAAGAAGAAAGAAAGAAGAAAGAAAGAAGAAAGAAAGAAGAAAGAAAAAGAAAGAAAGAAGGAAGAAAGAAAGAAAGAGGGAAGAAAGAAAGAAAGAAGAAAGTAGAAAGAAAGAAAGAAGAAACAAAGAAGAAAGAAAGAAGAAAGAAAAATAAAGAAATAAAAAAGAAGAAAGAAAGAAGAAAGAAGAAAAAAAGAAGAAAGAAGAAAGAAGAAAGACAGAAAGAAGTAAGAAAGAAGTAAGAAAGAAAGAAGAAAGAAAGAAGAAAGAAAGAAGAAAGAAAGAAGAAAGAAGAAAGAAAGAAGTAAGAAAGAAAGAAAGAAAGAAGAAAGAAAAAAAGAAGTAAGAAAGAAGTAAGAAAGAAAGAAAGAAGAAAGAAAGAAGAAAGAAAGAAGAAATAAGGAGGAAAGAAAAAAGAAATAAAGAATAAAGAAGTACGAAAGAAAGAAGAAAGAAAGAAGAAAGAAGGAAAGAAAGAAGAAAGAAAGAAAGAAGAAAGAAAGAAGAAAGAAAGAAGAATGAAAGAAAGAAATTAAGAAGAAAGAAAGAAAGAAGAAAGAAAGAAGAAAGAAAGAAGAAAGAAAGAAGAAAGAAGAAGAAAGAAGAAAGAAAGAAAGAAGAGAGAAAGAAGGAAGAAAGGAAGAAGAAAGAATGAAGAAAGAAACGAAGAAGAAATAAAAAGAAAAAAGAAGTATGAAAGAAGAAAGAAGGAATAAAGAAAGAAAGAAGAAAGAAAGAAGAAAGAAGAAAGAAAGAAGAAAGAAAAAAGAAAGAACAAAGAAAGAAGAAAGAAGAAAGAAGAAAGAGAGAAGAAAGAAAGAAGAATGAAAGAAGTAAGAAAGAAAGAACAAAGAAAGAAATAAGAAAGAAAGAAGAAAGAAATAAGAAAGAAAGGAGAAAGAAAGAATAAAGAAAGAAGAAAGAAGAAAGAAGAAAGAAAGAAGAAAGAAGAAAGAAATAAGAAAGAAGTAAGAAAGAGAGAAGTAAGAAAGAAAGAAGAAAGAAAGAAGAAAGAAAAAATAAAGAAAGAAGAAAGAAAGCAGAAAGAAAGAAGAAAGAAAGAAAGCAGAAAGAAAGAAGAAAGAAAGAAGAAAGAAGTAAGAAAGAAGAAAGAAAGAAAGAAGTAAGAAAGAAAGAAGAAAGAAGTAAGAAAGAAAGCAGTAAGAAAGAAAGAAGAAAGAAAGAAGAAAGAAGAAATAAAGAAGAAAGAAAGACGAAAGAAAGAAGAAGGAAAGAAGAAAGAAAGAAAGAAGAAAGAAAGAAAGAAAGAACAAAGAAAGAAAGAAGAAAGAAAGAAGAATGAAAGAAAGAAATTAAGAAGAAAGAAAGAAGACAGAAGAAAGAAAGAAGAAAGAATGAAGAAAGAAAGAAGAAAGAAAGAAGAAAGAAAGAAGAAAGAAGAAAGAAAGAAGAGAGAAAGAAAGAAGAAAGAAAGAAGAATGAAAGAAAGAAATTAAGAAGAAAGAAAGAAGACAGAAGAAAGAAAGAAGAAAGAATGAAGAAAGAAAGAAGAAAGAAAGAAGAAAGAAAGAAGACAGAAGAAAGAAAGAAGAAAGAATGAAGAAAGAAAGAAGAAAGAAAGAAGAAAGAAGAAAGAAAGAAGAAAGAAATAAAGAAGAAAGAAAGAAGAAAGAAGAAAGAAGAAAGAAGTAAGAAAGAAAGAAGAAAGAAAGAAGAAAGAAAGAAAGAAGAAAGAAAGAAAGAAGAAAGAAAGAAGAAAGAAGAAATAAAGAAGTAAGAAAGAAGTAAGAAAGAAGTAAAGAAGTAAGAGAGAAAGAAGAAAGAAGACAGAAAGAAGAAAGAAAGAAGAAAGAAAGAAGAAAGAATGAAGAAAGAAAGAAGAAAGAAGAAAGAAAGAAAGAAGAAAGAAAGAAGAAAGAAAGAAGAAAGAAAGAAGAAAGAAAGAAGAAAGAAAGAACAAAGAAAGGAGAAAGAAAGAAGAAATAAAGAAGAAAGAAAGAAAGAAAGAAGAAAGAAAGAAATAAGAAAGAAAGAATTATGAAAGAAGAAAGAAAGAAGTAAAGAAGTAAGAGAGAAAGAAGAAAGAAGACAGAAAGAAGAAAGAAAGAAGAATGAAAAAAAAGAAAGAAAGAAGAAAGAAAGAAGAACAAGTAAGAAAGAAAGAAGAAAGAAAGAAGAAAGAAAGAAAGAAGAAAGAAAGAAGAAAGAATGAAGAAAGAAAGAAGAATGAAAGAAAGAAATTAAGAAGAAAGAAATAAAGAAGAAAGAAAGAAGAACGAAAGAAGAAACAAAGGAACAAGAAAGGAAGAAGAAAGTAAGAATAAAGAAAGAAGAAAGAAAGAAGAAAGAAAGAAGTAAGAAAGAAGAATTAAAGAAAAAAGAAAGAAAGAAGAAAGAAAGAATAAAGAAAGAAGAAAGAAAGAAGAAAGAAGAAAGAAAGAAAAAAGAAAGAAGAAAGAAAGAAGAAAGAAAGAAAGAAAGAAGAAAGATAGCAGAAAGAAGAAAGAAAAAAGAAAGAAGAAAGAAAGAAGAAAGAAGAAAGAAAGAAGAAAGAAAGAAAGAAGAAAGAAAAAAGAAAGAAAGAAGAAAAAAGAACAATGAAAGAAAGAAATTAAGAAGAAAGAAATAAAGAAGAAAAAAAGAAGAAAGAAAGAAGAAAGAAAGAAGAAGGAAAGAAGAAAGAAGAAAGAAAGAAAGAAGAGAGAAAGAAGGAAGAAAGGAAGAAGAAAGAAAGAAGAAAGAGAGAAAGAAGAAAGAAAGAAAGAAGGAACAATGAAAGAAGAAAGAAGAAAGAAAGAAGTAAGAAAGAAAGAAGAAAGAAGTAAGAAAGAAAGAAGAAAGAAGTAAGAAAGAAGTAAGAAAGAAAGAAGAAAGAAAGAAGAAAGAAAGAAGTAAGGAAGAAGTAAGAAAGAAAGAAGTAAGGAAGAAGAACGAAAGAAAAAAGAAAGAAAAAAGAAAGAAGGAAGAAAGAAGAAGAAAGAAAGAAAGAAGAAAGAAAGAAGAAAGAAAGAAGTAAGAAAGGAGTAAGAAAGAAGTAAAAAAGAAGTAAGAAAGAAGTAGGAAAGAAGAAAGAAAGAAGAAAGAAAGAAGAAAGAAAGAAGAAAGAAAAAAGAAAGAAAGAAGGAAGAAAGAAAGAGGGAAGAAAGAAAGAAAGAAGAAAGAATGAAAGAAAGAAGAAAGAAAGAAGAAAGAAGAAACAAGAAAGAAGTAAGAAAGAAAGAAGAAAGAAAGAAGAAAGAAAGAAGAAAGAAAGAAGAAAGAAGAAAGAAAGAAGTAAGAAAGAAGTAAGTAAGAAGAAATAAATAAGTAAGAAAGAAGTAAGAAAGAAAGAAGAACGAAAGAAGAAAGAAAGAAGAAAGAAAAATAAAGAAATAAAAAAGAAGAAAGAAAGAAGAAAGAAGAAAAAAAGAAGAAAGAAAAAAGAAAGAAAGAAAGAAGAAAGAAAGAAGAAAGAAGAAACAAGAAAGAAGTAAGAAAGAAAGAAGAAAGAAAGAAGAAAGAAAGAAGAAAGAAAGAAGAAAGAAGAAAGAAAGAAGTAAGAAAGAAGTAAGTAAGAAGAAATAAATAAGTAAGAAAGAAGTAAGAAAGAAAGAAGAACGAAAGAAGAAAGAAAGAAGAAATAAGGAGGAAAGAAAGAAGAAAGAAAGAAGAAAGAAAGAAGAAATAAGGAGGAAAGAAAAAAGAAATAAAGAAGAAAGAAGTACGAAAGAAAGAAGAAAGAAAGAAGAAAGAAAGAAAGAAAGAAGAAAGAAAGAAAGAAGAAAGGAAGAAGAAAGAAAGAAGAATGAAAGAAAGAAATTAAGAAGAAAGAAAGAAAGAAGAAAGGAAGAAGAAAGAAAGAAGAATGAAAGAAAGAAATTAAGAAGAAAGAAAGAAAGAAGAAAGAAAGAAGAAAGAAAGAAGAAAGAAAGAAGAAAGAAAGAAGAAAGAAGAAGAAAGAAGAGAGAAAGAAAGAAGAGAGAAAGAAGGAAGAAAGGAAGAAGAAAGAATGAAGAAAGAAACGAAGAAGAAATAAAAAGAAAAAAGAAGTAAGAAAGAAGAAAGAAGGAATAAAGAAAGAAAGAAGAAATAAAGAAGAAAGAAAGAAGAAAGAAAAAAGAAAGAAGAAAGAAAGAAGAAAGAAGAAAGAGAGAAGAAAGAAAAAAGAATGAAAGAAGTAAGAAAGAAAGAACAAAGAAAGAAATAAGAAAGAAAGAAGAAAGAAAGAAGAAAGAAAGAAGAAAGAAAGGAGAAAGATATAATAAAGAAAGAAGAAAGAAGAAAGAAGAAAGAAAGAAGAAAGAAGAAAGAAATAAGAAAGAAGTAAGAAAGAAAGAAGTAAGAAAGAAAGAAGAAAGAAAGAAGAAAGAAAAAATAAAGAAAGAAGAAAGAAAGCAGAAAGCAAGAAGAAAGAAAGAAAGAAGAAAGAAAGCAGAAAGAAAGAAGAAAGAAAGAAAAAAGAAGTAAGAAATAAGAAAGAAAGAAAGAAGAAAGAAAGAAGAAAGAAGTAAGAAAGAAAGCAGTAAGAAAGAAAGAAGAAAGAAATAAGAAAGTAGAAAGAAAGAAGAAAGAAAGACGAAAGAAAGAAGAAGGAAAGAAGAAAGAAAGAAAGAAGAAAGAAAGAAAGAAAGTAGAAAGAAAAAAGAAAGAAAGAAGAAATAAGAAGGAAAGAAAGAAGAAAGAAAGAAGAAAGAAAGAAGAAAGAAAGAAGAATGAAAGAAAGAAATTAAGAAGAAAGAAAGAAGACAGAAAGAAGAAAGAAAGAAGAAAGAAAGAAGAAAGAAAGAAGAAAGAAAGAAGAAAGAAGAAAGAAAGAAGAAGAGAGAAAGAAGGAAGAAAGGAAGAAGAAAGAATGAAGAAAGAAACGAAGAAGAAATAAAAAGAAAAAAGAAGAAAGAAAGAAGAAAGAAGGAAGAAAGAAAGAAAGAGGAAAGAAAGAAGAAAGGAAGAAGAAATAGAGAAAGAAGAAAGAAAGAAAGAAGAAAGAAAGAAAGAAGAAAGAAACCAGAAAGAAAGAAGAAAGAAAAAAGAAAGAAGAAAGAAAGAAGAAAGAAGAAAGAAAGAAGAAAGGAGTAAGAAAGAAAGAAGTAAGAAAGAAAGAAGAAAGAAAGAAGAAAGAAAGAAGAAAGAAAGAAGAAAGAAGAAGAAAGATTGAATGAAGAGAGAAAGAAAGAAGAAAGGAAGAAGAAAGAAAGAAGAAAGAAAGAAGAACGAAAGAAAGAAATTAAGAAGAAAGAAAGAAAGAAGAAATAAAGAAGAAAGAAAGGAGAAAGAGGAAAGAAAGAAAGAAGAGAGAAAGAAGGAAGAAAGAAGAAGAAAGAATGAAGAAAGAAACGAACTAGAAAGAAAAAGATAAAAAGAAGAAAGAAAGACGAAAGAAAGAAGAAAGAAAAAAGAAAGAAAGAAAGAAGAAAGAAAGAAAGAAAGAAGAAAGAAAGAAGAAAGAAGAAACAAGAAAGAAGAAAGAAAGAATTAACAAAAAGAAATAGGAAGTAAGAGAGAAATAAGTTCTAAGAAAGAAGTAAGAAAGAAAGAAAGAAAAAAGAAAGAAAGGAAGAAGAAAGGAAGAAGAAAGGAAGATTAAAGAAAGAAGAAAGAAAGAAGAATGAAAGAAGATAGAAAGAAAGAAGATAGAAAGAAAGAAGAAAGAAAGAAAAAAGAAAGAAGAAAGAAAGAAGAAAGAATGAAAAAAGAAAGAAGTAGGAAAGAAAGAAGTAAGAAAGAAGAATGAAAGAAAAAAGAAAGATAGAAGAAAGAAAGAAGAAAGAAAGAACAAAGAAAGGAGAAAGAAAGAAGAAAGAAAGAAGAAAGAAAGAAGAAAGAAGAAAGAAAGAAGAAAGAAAGAAGAAACAAGAAAAAAGAAGAAAGAAAGAAAGAAGGAAGAAAGAAAAAAGAAAGAAGGAAGAAAGAAAAATAAAGAAGAAAGAAAGAAGTAAGAAAGAAGTAAGAAAGAAGTAAGAAAGAAGAAAGAAAGAAAGAAGAAAAAAGTAAGAATGAAGAAAGAAAGAAGAAAGAAAGAAAGAAGAAAGAAGAAAGAAGAAAGAAAGAAGAAAGAAAGAAGAAGGAAGAAAGAAAGAAGAAAGAAATAAGAAAGAAAGAAGAAATAGAGAAGAAAGAAGTAAGAAAGAAAGAAGAAAGAAAGAAGAAAGAAAGAAGAAAGAAAGAATGAAGAAAGAAAGTAGAATGAAAGAAGAAAGAAAGAAGAAAGAAAGAAGAAAGCAGAAAGAAAGAAGAAAGAAGGAAAGAAGAAATAAAGAAGAAAGAAAGAAGAAAGAAAGAAGAAAGAAAGAAGAAAGAGAAAAGAAAGAAATAAGAAAGGAGAAAGAAATAAGAAAGAATTAAGAAAGAAGTAAGAAAGAAAGAAGGAAGAAAGAATAAAGAAAGAAGAAAGAAAGAAAGAAGTAAGAAAGAAAGAAGAAAGAAAGAAGAAAGAAAGAAGAAAGAAAGAAGAAAGAAAGAAGAAAGAAAGAAGAAAGAAAGAATGAAGAAAGAAAGTAGAATGAAAGAAGAAAGAAAGAAGAAAGAAAGAAGAAAGCAGAAAGAAAGAAGAAAGAAGGAAAGAAGAAAGAAAGAATAAAGAAGAAAGAAAGAAGAAAGAAAGAAGAAAGAAAGAAGAAAGAAAGAAGAAAGAGAAAAGAAAGAAATAAGAAAGAAGAAAGAAATAAGAAAGAATTAAGAAAGAAGTAAGAAAGAAAGAAGGAAGAAAGAAGAAAGAAAGAAGAAAGAAAGAAAGAAGAAAGAAAGAAAGAAGAAAGAAAGAAGAAAGAAAGAAGAAAGAAAGAAAGAAGAAAGAAAGCAGAAAGTAAGAAGAAAGAAAGAAGAAAGAAGAAAGAAAGAAGAAAGAAAGAATGAAGAAAGAAAGAAAGAAGAAAGAATGAAGAAAGAAAGAAAGAAAGAAGAAAGAACGAAAGAAACCAGAAAGAAAGAAGTAATAAAGAAGAAAGAAAGAAGAAAGAAAGAATAAAGAAAGAAGAAAGACAGAAAGAAGAAAGAAAGAAGAAAGAAAGAAGAAAGAAGAAAGAAAGAAAGAAGAAAGAAAGAAGAAAGAAAGAAGAAAGAAAGAAGAAAGAAAGAAGAAAGAAAGAAGGAAGAAAGAAAGAAGAAAGAAAAAAAAAAGAAAGAAAGAAGAAAGAAAGAAGGAAGAAAGAAAGAAGAAAGAAAGATGAAAGAAAGAAGAAAGAAAGAAAAAAGAAAGAAGAAAGAAAGAAAGTAAGTAAGAAAGAAAGAAAGAAAAAAGATAGAAAGAAGAAAGAAAGAAGAAAAAAAGAAGAAAGAAAGAAGAAACAAAGAAGAAAGAAAGAATGAAAGAAGAAAGAAAGAATGAAGAAAGAAAAAAGTAAGAAAGAAGTAAGAAAGAAGTAAGAAAGAAAGAAAGAAAGAAGAAAGAAAGAAAGAAGAAAGAAAGAAAGAAAGAGAGAAGTAAGAAAGAAAGAAGAAAGAAAGAAAGAAAGAAAAAGAAAGAAAGAAAGAAAGAAGAAAGAAGAAAGAAGAAAGAAAGAATAAAGAAAGAAGAAACAAGAAAAAAGAAGAAAGAAAGAAAGAAGGAAGAAAGAAAAAAGAAAGAAGGAAGAAAGAAAAATAAAGAAGAAAGAAAGAAGTAAGAAAGAAGTAAGAAAGAAGTAAGAATGAAGAAAGAAAGAAGAAAGAAAGAAAGAAGAAAGAAGAAAGAAGAAAGAAAGAAGAAAGAAAGAAGAAGGAAGAAAGAAAGAAGAAAGAAAGAAGAAAGAAAGAAGAAAGAAAGAAGAAAGAAAGAAGAAAGAAAGAATGAAGAAAGAAAGTAGAATGAAAGAAGAAAGAAAGAAGAAAGAAAGAAGAAAGAAGAAAGAAAGAAGAAAGAAGGAAAGAAGAAGGAAAGAAGAAAGAAAGAAGAAAGAAAGAAGAAAGAAAGAAGAAAGAAAGAAGAAAGAAAGAAAGAAGAAAGAAAGCAGAAAGTAAGAAGAAAGAAAGAAGAAAGAAGAAAGAAAGAAGAAAGAAAGAATGAAGAAAGAAAGAAAGAAGAAAGAATGAAGAAAGAAAGAAAGAAAGAAGAAAGAATGAAGAAAGAAAGAAAGAAAGAAGAAAGAAAGAAACCAGAAAGAAAGAAGTAATAAAGAAGAAAGAAAGAAGAAAGAAAGAATAAAGAAAGAAGAAAGACAGAAAGAAAGAAAGAAGAAAGAAAGAAGAAAGAAAGAAGGAAGAAAGAAAGAAGAAAGAAAAAAAAAAAGAAAGAAAGAAGAAAGAAAGAAGGAAGAAAGAAAGAAGAAAGAAAGAAGAAAGAAAGAAAAAAGAAAGAAGAAAGAAAGAAAGTAAGTAAGAAAGAAAGAAAGAAAAAAGATAGAAAGAAGAAAGAAAGAAGAAAAAAAGAAGAAAGAAAGAAGAAACAAAGAAGAAAGAAATAATGAAAGAAGAAAGAAAGAATGAAGAAAGAAAAAAGTAAGAAAGAAGTAAGAAAGAATTAAGAAAGAATTAAGAAAGAAAGAAGAAAGAATGAAGAGAGAAAGAAGGAAGAAAGGAAGAAGAAAGAAAGAAGAAAGAAAGAATGAAGAAAGAAACGAAGAAGAAATAAAAAGAAAGGAAGAAAGAAAGAAAGAAGAAAGAAAGAAGAAAGAAAGAAATAAGAAAGAAGTAAGAAAGAAGGAAGAAAGGAAGAAGAAAGAAAGTAGAAAGAAAGAAGAAAGAAAGAAGAAAGAAAGAAAGACGAAAGAAAGAAGAAAGAAAGAAAGAAGAAAGAAAGAAGAAAGAAGAAAGAAAGAAGAAATAAAGAAGAAAGAAAGAAAGAGAGAAAGGAGATAGAAAGAAGAAAGAATCAAGAAAGAAAGAAGAAAGAAAGAAAGAAGAAAGAAAGAAATAAGAAAGAAGTAAGAAAGAAGTAAGAAAGAAGTAAGAAAGAAAGAAGAAAGAAGTAAGAAAGAAAGAAGAAAGAAAGAAGAAAGAAAGAAGAAACAGAGAAAGAAGAAAGAAAGAAGAAAGAAAGACGAAAGAAAGAAGAAAGAAAGGAGAAAGAAAGAAAGACAGAAAGAAGTAAGAAAGAAAGAAAGAAAGAAGAAAGAAAGAAAGAAAGAAAAAGAAAGAAAGAAAGAAGAAAAAAGAAAGAAAGAAGTAAGAAAGAAGTAAGAAAGAAAGAAGTAAGAAAGAAGAATGTAAGAAGTAAGAAAGAAGTAAGAAAGAAGAAAGAAAGCTATAAAAAACAAAGAAAGAAAGAAGAAAGAAAGAAAGAAAGAAAAAGAAATAAAGAAAGAAATAGAAAGAAAGAAGTAAGAAAGAAGTAAGAAAGAAGTAAGAAAGAAAGAAAGAAAGAAGAAAGAAAGAAAGAAGAAAGAAAGAAAGAAAGAGAGAAGAAAGAAAGAAGAAAGAAAGAAAGAAAGAAAAAGAAAGAAAGAAAGAAAGAAGAAAGAAGAAAGAAAGAATAAAGAAAGAAGAAAGAAAGAAGCAAGAAAGAAGAAAGAAGAAATAAATAAGAAACAAGTAATAAAGAAAGAACTAAGAAAGGAAGAAGAAAGTAAGAAGAAAGAAGAAAGAAAGAAGAAAGAAAGAAGAAACAAAGAAGAAAGAAAGAAGAAAGAAAGAAAGAAGAAAGAAAGAAGAAAGAAAGAAGAAAGAAAGAAGACTGAAAGAAAGAATAAAGAAAGCAGAAAGAAAGAAAGAAGGAAGAAAGCAGAAAGAAACAAGAAATAAAGAAGAAAGAAGAAAGAAAGAAGAAAGAAAGAAGAAAGAAAGACGAAAGAAAGAAGCAAGAAAAATGAAAGAAAGAAAGAAGAAAGAAAGAAAGAAAGAAGAAAGAAAGAAAGAAGAAAGAAAGAAGAAAGAAAGAAGAAAGAAAGAAAGAGTAAAGAAAAAAGAAAGAAGAAAGAATGAAGAATTAAGAAAGAAAGAAGAAAGAAAGAAGAAAGAAAGAAGAAAGAAAGAAGAAAGAATGAAAGAAGAAAGAAAGAAGAAAGAAAAAAGAAAGAAAAAAGAAAGAAGAAAGAAATGCGAAAGAAGTAAGAAAGAAAGAAGAAAGAAGAAAGAAGAAAGAAAGAAGAGAGAAAGAAGAAAGAAAGAAGTAAGAAAGAAAGAAGAAAGAAAGAAATAAGAAAGAAGTAAGAAAGAAAGAAGAAAGAAAGAAGAAAGAAAGAAGAAAGAAGAAAGAAAGAAGACAGAAAGAAAGAAAGAAGAAAGAAAGCAGAAAGAAGAAGAAAGAAAGCAGAAAGAAGAAAGAAAGAAGAAAGAAAGAAGAAAGAAAGAAGAAAGAAAGAAGAAAGAAAGAAAGAAGAAAGAAAGCAGGAAGAAAGAAAGCAGAAAGAAGAAAGATAGAATGAAGAAAGAAAGAAAGAAAGAAGAAAGAATGAAGAAAGAAAGAAAGAAGAAAGAATGAAATAAAGAAGAAAGAAAGAAGAAAGAAAGAAGGAAGAAAGAAAGAAGAAAGAAAGAAGAAAGAAAGAAGAAAGAAAGAAAAAAGAAAGAAGAAAGAAAGAAAGAAGAAACAAAGAAGAAAGAAAGAAGAAAGAAAGAAGAAAATAAGAAGAAAGAAAGAGGAAAGAAGAAAGAAAGAAAGAAGAAAGAAAGAAGAAAGAGAGAAAGAAGAATGAAAGAAGAAAGAAAGACGAAAGAAAGAAGGAAAAAAGTAGAAAGAAAGAAAGAAGAAAGAAAGAAAGAAAGAAGAAAGAAAGAAAGAAAAAACAAAGAAAGAAAAAGAAAGAAAGAAGAAAGAAGAAAGAAAGAAGAAAGAAAGAAGAAAGAATAAAATAAGAAAGAAGTAAGAAAGAAGGAAGAAAGGAAGAAGAAAGAAAGTAGAAAGAAAGAAGAAAGAAAGAAGAAAGAAAGAAAGAGAGAAAGGAGATAGAAAGAAGAAAGACTGAAGAAAGAAAGAAGAAAGAAAGAAAGGAGAAAGAAAGAAATAAGAAAGAAATAAGAAAGAAGTAAGAAGTAAGAAAGAAAGAAGAAATAAGAAAGAAAGAAAGAAGAAGAAGGAAAGAAGAAAGAAAGAAAGAAGAAAGAAGGAAGAAAGAAAGAAAGAAAGAAGAAAGAAGAAAGAAATAAGAAAGAACTAAGAAAGAAAGAAGTAAGAAAGAAAAAAGAAAGAAGAAAGAAAGAAAGAAAGAAGAAAGAAAGAAAGAAGAAAGAAAGAAGAAAGAAAGAAGAAAGAAAGAAGACAGAAAGAAGAAAGAAATCAGAGAGAAAGAAGAAAGAAAGAAAGAATAAAGAAAGCAAAAAGATAGCAGAAAGAAAGAAGAAAGAAGAATGAAAGAAGAAAGAAAGAAGGAATAAAGAAAGCTGAAAGAAAGAAGAAAGAAGTAAGAAAGAAGAAAGAAAGAAGAAAGAAAGAAAGAAGAAAGGAGGAATGAAGAAAGAAAGAATGAAGAAAGAATAAAGAAGAAAGAAAGAAAGAAGAAAAAAGAAAGAAAGAAGAAAGAAAGAAAAAAAGTAAGAAGAAAGAAAGAAGTAAGAAAGAAGTAAAAAGGAAGTAAGAAACAATTAAGAAAGAAGGAAGAAAGAAAGAAGAAAGAAAGAAGAAAGAAAGAAGAAAGATAGAAGAAAGAAAGAAGGAAGAAAGACAGGAAGAAGAAAGAAAGAAAGAAAGAAAGAAAGAAGAAAGAAAGAAGAAAGAAAGAAGAAAGAAAGAAAAAAGAAAGAAGAAATAAAGAAGTAAGAAAGAAGTAACAAAGAAGTAAGAAAGAAGAAAGAAAGAAGAAAGAAAGAGAGAAGAAAGAAGGAAGAAAGAAAGAAGAAAGAAAGAAGAAAGAAAGAAAGAAGGAAGGAAGAAAAAAAGAAGTAAGAAGTAAGAAAGAAGAAAGAAAGAAGAAAGAAAGAAGTAAGAAAGAAGTAAGAAAGAAAGAAGAAAGAAAGAAAGGTGAAAGAAGAAAGAAGAAAGAAAGAAGAAAAAAAGAAGTAAGAAAGAAATAAGAAAGAAATAAGAAAGAAGTAAGAAAGAAATAAGTAAGAAAGAAAGAAGAAAGAAGGAAGAAATAAGAAAGAAAGAAGAAAGGAAGAAAGAAGAAAGAAGAAAGAAGGAAGAAAGAAATAAGGAAGAAAGGAAGAATGAAGAGAGAAAGAAGAAATAAAGAAGAAAGAACGAAAGAATAAAGAAAGAAAGAAAGAAGAATGAAAGAAAAGGAAAGAAGAAAGAAAGAAAGAAGAAATAAAGAAGGAAGAAGAAAGAAATAAGGAAGAAAGTAAGAATGAAGAAAGAAGGAAAGAAAGAAAGAAGAAAGAAAGAAAGAAGAAAGAAAGAAAGAAAGGAAGAAAGAAAGGAAGAAAGAAAGAAAGAAAGAAAGAAAGAAAGAAAGAAAGAAAGAAAGAAAGAAAGAAAGAAAGAAAGAAAGAAAAAAGAAAGAAGAAAGAAAGAAGTAAGAAAGAATTAACAAAGAAGTAAGAAAGAAGTAAGAAAGAAGTAAGAAAGAAGTAAGAAAGAAGTAAGAAGTAAGAAAGAAAGAAGAAATAAAGAAGAAAGAAAGAAAGAAGACAGAAGAAAGAAAGAAACAAGAATGAAAGAAAGAAGAAAGAAAGAAGAAAGAAGAAAGAAGAAAGAAAGAAGAAAGAAGTAAGTAGGAAAGTAGAAAGAAAGAAGAAAGAAAGAAGAAAGACTGAAAGAAGAAAGAAGGAAGAAGAAAGAAGAAAGAAGAAAGAAAGAAGAAAGAAAGAAGAAAGAAAGAAGAAAGAAAGAAGAAAGAAAGAAGAAAGAAAAAAGAAAGAAAGAAAGAAGAAAGAAGGAAGAAAGAAAGAAATAAGAAATAAAGAAGAAAGAAAGAAGAAAGAAGAAAGAAGAAAGAAAGAAAGAAGAAAGAAAGAAGAAAGAAGGAAGAAAGAAGAAGGAAAGAAGAAAGAAAGAAGAAAGAAAGAAGTAAGAAAGAAGTAAGAAAGAAAGAAGAAAGAAAGAAAGAGGAAAGAAAGAAAGAAAGAATAAAGAATGTAGAAAGAAAGAAGAAAGAAAGAAGAAAGAAAAAGAAATAAGAAAGAAGTAAGAAAGAAAGAAGTAAGAAAGAAAGAAGAAAGAAAGAAGAAAGAAGAAAGAAAGAAAGAAGAAAGAAAGAAGAAAGAAAGAAGAATGAAAAAGAAAGAAGAAAGAAAGAAGAAAGAAAGAAAGAAGTAAGAAGTAAGAAAGAAAGAAGAAAGAAAGAAGAAAGAATGAAGAAAGAAAGAAGAAACAAAGAAAGAAGTAAGTAAGAAGTTAAGAAAGAAAGAAGAAATTAAGAAGAAGGAAAGAAGAAAGTAAGAAGTAAGAAAGAAGAAAGAAGAGAGAAAGAAGAAAGAAGAAAGAAAGAACGAAGAAAGAAACAAGAAAGGAAGAAGAAAGGAAGAAGAAAGGAAGAAAATAGGAAGAATAAAGAAAGAAAGAAGAAAGAAAAAGAAAGAAATGAAGACGAAAGAAAGAAGAAAGAAAGAAGATAGAAGGAAGAAAGAAAAATGAAGAAAGAAAGAGATAAGAAAGAAGAAAGAAAGAAGAAAGAAGAAAGAAAGAAGTAAGAATGAAAGAAGAAAGAAAGAAAGAAGAAAGAACAAAGAAAGAAGAAAGGAAGAAGAAAGAAAGAAAGAAGAAAGAAAGAAGAAAGAAGAAAGAAGAAATAAGAAAGAAAGAGGAAAAAAAGTAGTAATAAAGAAGTAAGAAAGAAGTAAGAAAGAAGTAAGAAAGAAGTAAGAAAGAAGAAAGAAAGAAAGAAGAAAGAAAGAATAAGGAAAGAAGAAAGAAAGAATTAAGAAAGAAGAAAGAATAAAGAAATAAGAAAGAAGTAAGTAAGAAAGAAGTAAGAAAGAAAGAAGAATGAAAGAAGAATGAAAGAATAAAGAAAGAAGAAAGAAAGAAGAGAGAAAGAACGAAGAAAGAAAGAAAGAAGAAAGAATGAAGAAAGAATAAAGAAAGAAGTAAGAAAGAAGTCATAAAGAAGATAGAACGAAGAAAGAAAGAAAGAAGAAAGAAAGAAGTAAGAAAGAAAGAAGAAAGTAGAAAGAAACAAGAAAGAAAGAAAGAAGAAAGAAAGAAAGAAGAAAGAAATCAGAAAGAAAGACGAAAGAAGAAACAAAGAAAGAAGTAAGAAAGAATTTAAGAAAGAAAGAAAGAAGAAAGTAAGAAGAAAGAAAGAAGAAAGAAAGAAGTAAGAAAGAAGAAAGAAGAAAGAAAGAAGAAAGAAAGAACGAAGAAAGAAAGAATAAAGGAAGAAGAAATGAAGAAGAAAGGAAGAAAATAGGAAGAATAAAGAAAGAAAGAAGAAAGAAAAAGAAAGAAAGGAAGAAGAAAGAAAGAAGAAAGAAAGAAGATAGAAAGAAGAAAGAAGAATGAAGAAAGAAAGAGGAAAGAAAGAAGAAAGAAAGAAGAAATAAAGAAGAAAGAAAGAAGAAAAAAAGAAGTAAGAAAGAAAGAAGAAAGAAAGAAGTAAGAGAGAAGTAAGAAAGAAGTAAGAAAGAAGTAAGAAAGAAGTAAGAAAGTAGTAAGAAGGAAGTAAGAAAGAAAGACAAAAAAAAGAAGAAAGAAAGAAGAAAGAAAGAAGAAAGAATGAAGAAAGGAAGAAGAAAGGAAGAAGAATGGAAAAATAAAGAAAGAAGAAACACAGAAGAAAGAAAGAAAGAAGAAAGACAGAAGAAAGAAAGAAAGAAGAAAAAAGAAAGAAGTAAGAAGAAAGAAAGAATGAAGAAAGGAAGAATGAAGAAAGGAAGAATGAATAAAGAAAGAAAGAAAGAAAGAAAGAAAGAAAGAGAGAAAGAAAGAAGAAAGAAAGAAAGAAGAAAGAAAGAACTAAGAAAGTACTAAGAAAGAAAGAAGAAAGAAAGAATGAAGTAAAAAAGAAGAATGGAAGAAAGAAGAATGAAAGAAAGAAGAAAGAAGAAAGAAAGAAAGAAGAAAGAAAGAAGAAAAAAGAAGAAAGAAAGAATTAAGAAAGAAGAAAGAAAGAAGTAAGAAAGAAGAAAGAAAGAAGAAAGGAAGAATAAGGAAAGAGAAATGAAAGAAGAAAGAAAGAAGAAAGAAAGAAAAAAGAAGAAAGAAGTAAGAAAGAAGAAAGAAGAAAGATAGAAGAAAGAAAGAAGAAAGAAAGAAAGCAGAAAGAAAGAAGAAAGAAAGAAGGAAGAAAGAAAGAAGAAAGAAAGAAGAAAGAAAGAATGAAGAAAGAAAGAAGAACAAAAGAACTAAGAAAGAAAGAAGAAAGAAATAGAGAAGAAAGAAAGAAGTAAGGAAGAAAGAAGAAAGAAAGAAAGAAAGGAGAAAGAAAGAAGAAAGAAAGAAAGAAGAATCAAAGAAGAAAGAAGAAGTAAGAAAGAAGTAAGAAAGAAATAAGAAAGAAAGAAGAAAGGAAGAAGAAAGGAAGAAGAAAGGAAGAAGAAAGGAAGAAGAAAGGAAGAAAGAAGAAAGAAAGAAGAAAGAAAGAAGAAAGAAGAAAGAAAGAAAGAAGAAAGAATGAAAGAAGAAAGGAAGAATGAAGAAAGAAAGAAAGAAAGAAGAAAGAATGAAGAAAGAAAGAAGAAATAAAGAAGTAAGAAAGAAGTAATAAAGAAGTAAGAAAGAAGTAAGAAAGAAAGTAGAAAGAAAAAAGAAGAAAGGAGGAAAGAAGAAAGAATGAAAGAAGAAAGGGAGAATGAAGAAAGAAAGAAAGAAAGAAGAAAGAAAGAGGAAAGAAAGAAGAAAGAAAGAAGGAAGAAAGAAAGAAGAAAGAAAGAATAAAGAAAGCAGAAAGAAAGAAGAAAGAAGAAAGAAAGTAGAAAGAAGAAAGAAAGAAGAAAGGAAGAACAAAGAAAAAAGTAAGAAAGAAGTAAGAAAGAAGTAAGAAAGAAGAAAGAAAGAAGTAAGAAAGAAGTAAGAAAGAAAGAAGAAAGAAAGAAGAACAAAAGAACGAAGAAAGAAAGAAGAAAGAATTAAAGAAGAAAGGAAGACGTAAGAAAGAAAGAAGAAAGAAAGAAGAAAGAAAGAAGAATCAAAGAAGAAAGAAAGAATTAAGAAAGACGTAAGAAAGAAGTAAGAAAGAAGTAAGAAAGAATTAAGAAAGAAAGAAGAAAGAAGAAAGAAAGAAGTAAGAAAGAAAGAAGAAAGAAAGAAGAAAAAAAGAAGAAAGGAAGAAGAAAGAAAGAAGAAAGGAAGAAGAAAGGAAGAAGAAAGAAAGAAGAAATAAAGAAGTAAGAAAGAAAGAAGAAAAAAAGAAGAAAGAAAGAAGAAAGAATGAAAGAAAGAAGAAAGAAAGAAGAAAGAAAGAATAAAGAAAGAAGAAAGGAAGAAGAAAGGAAGAAGAAAGGAAGAAGAAACAAAGAAGTAAGAAAGACGTAAGAAAGAAGTAAGAAATAAAGGAGAAATAGAAATAAGAAATAGAGAAGAAAGAATGAAAAAAAAGAAATTAAAAATAAAGAAAGAAGAAATAAAGAAAGAAAGAAAGATAGAAAAAATAAAAAAGAAAGAAAGAGAGAAGAAATAAAGAATGAAATTAAGAAAGAAAGAATAAAGAAAGAAAAAAGTAAGAAAGAAGAAAGAAAGAAAGAAATAAGAAAGAAAAAATAAAGAAATGAAGAAAGAAAGAGAGATAGTAGGAAAGAAGGAAAAAAAGAAAGAAAGAATGAAGGAAAGAAAGAAAGTAGGAAAGAAAGAAAAAAGAAAGAAAGTAAGTAAGAAAGTAGGAAAGAAAGAAAAAGGAAAGAATGAAATTACAAAAAGAGGGAAACAATGGAAAAAAGAAAGAAAGAAAGAAAAAAGGAGGAAAAAAATGAAAAAAGAAGAAAGAAAGAAAGGAAGAAAGAAAAAAGTAAGAAAAAAGGAAAGAAAAATGAAAGAGAAAAGAAAGAAATAAGGAAAGAAAGAAGGAAAGAAAGAAAGAAAGAGAAAAGCTATGGTGTTTTCTGGGACAGCGTTGTTGATCTATAGGGCAGAGGAACTATGTGGTGCTGTAGGGTTACACTGTGGGTCTATAGGGCAGAGTGAACAAGATATGGGGTGCTGTGGGACAGCACTGTGTGTCTACGGGGCAGAGTGGAGATACAGGGTGCTGTGGAGCAGTGCTGTCCATTTATGTGGCAGAGTAAAAGCAGCTATGGGGTGCAGTGACTCTATAGGGCAGAGGGGCTATGAGCTGCTGTGGGTCACTGTGTGGGTCACTCACCTGTAAGGGGTTCAGCCTCTTCAGGGGTGTTTCACCCCACAACCACCCCATTGACCCCACAGCCCCCTGACCCCCACACCCGCCCCATAGACCCTTGTGACCCACCCATAGTGGGCAGTGCAGGCGTAAGTCAGGAGGGAAGGGTGGTCAGGTGGACAGAGGTGTGGGGTGCTGTGGGGCAGCACTTTGCACCAATGGGCAGAACGCAGCACCTACAGGCTGCTGTGGGGCAGCTCTCTGGGTCTAAGGGGCAGAGTAGAGTCCTGTGGGGCAGCACTGTGGGTCTATGGGGAAGAGTAGAGTCACTATGGGGTGCTGTGGGGCACTCCTGTGGATGTATGGGGCAGAGTACAGGAGCTATATGGTGCTGTGGGGCAGTACTGGGCATCTACAGAGCAGAGTGCAGGAGCCATGGGGTGCTGGGGGGCACTCCTGTGGATGTATGGTGCAGAGTACAGGAGTTATATGGTGCTGTGGGGCAGTACTGGGCATCCATGGGGCAGAGTGCAGGAGCAATGGGGTGTTGTGAGGCAGTGTTGTGGGTCTATGGAGCAGAGTGTAGGAGCTATGGGGCATTGTGGGGCAGTACAGTGGGTCTATAGGCCAGAGGAGCTATAGGGTGCTGCGGGACAGCTCTGTGGATCTGTGGGATAGAGTACAGGAGCTATAGGGTGCTGTAGGGCAGCACTCTGCATCCATGGGGCAGAGTGGAAGACATATGAGGTACTCTGTGGCACTGCTGTAGACATATGGGGCAGAGTGGAGAAGCCATGGGGTGCTGTGGGATAGCAAGCAGGAGCTATAGGGTGCTGTGGGGCAGTGTTGTGGATCCATAGGGCAGAGTGGAGGTGCTATGGGGCACTGTGGGTCAGCGTGTGGTTCACTCACCTGCAGGGCGTTCAGCCTCTTCAGGGGTGTTTCACCCCACAACGACCCCATTGACCCCACAGCCCCCCTGACCCCCACACCGCCCCATAGACCCTTGTGATCCACCCCCCCCCCCTGCCCCATCCCCGCCATGGTGTGCAGTGGAGATGTGGCCAGCCGGAGGAGGTGGGGGGGGTCTCACGGTCAGCAGGAGTGCAGTGGGAGGGCACGCAGTCAGCCGGGGGGCCAGGGGGGCACAGTCAGCCGGAGCTGGGGTGAGCACGCAGTCAGCCGGAGTTGAATATCATTATTACAATAGTATGTTATAGATATCATCATTATATTATGCCATTATATATTAATTATAAATTACATTAAATAATATCAACGAATATTAGTTGATCAGTTAATTATATCAGATTATATATTATATATATTTCTACTACTCATCATATTATATCATTTATAGTAGTATATTACTATATTGATTTTATCTATATATTTAATATTAAATTAAAATTAATTTTAATAATTTAAATTAAATTAAAATATATAAATAATTTTTAAAATACAATGTAAACGATTAAGTGGGTTTAGGGAGGCGGCGACTAATCAGCGCCTTTCTCCCCTCAGACGCAGCGACCAATCAGCGCCTTTCTCCCCTCAGACGCAGCGACCAATCAGCGCCTTTCTCTCCCTCGGAGACAGCCGAGCGGGGCTGAGCCAGCGGAGGCTTTCCCGCCAGACGGCACCGGCCAATCAGCGAGCGTCTCCTCGGCCCCCTCAGCGTGAGGGGAGAATGGGACGGGGGAGACAAAATGGCGGCCGGTTAAAAAAGCCGAACATGTTCCCGCTTAAATATTAATTCAGTAAATTATAAATAAATAGATAGATTTTTTAAAGCTTTTTTGGGGCCAAATCAGCACCAGATCTGGGACCCCCAGCTCTAGACACGTTCAATAAAGTGAATTCAGCCCTAAAACCCCCTCAGAAAGCAACGAAATGCCCCTCCCGAGTTTAAACACAATAACTTACACACTTATTTCAACAACTATTGAAATTATTTTAACAATTAATAATTTAAATAATTAAGCGGCTTTAGGAGCCTCAGAACTGCCCAAAATGCTCAAAAAAACCCTCATAAAACCTCAAAAAGCCCCGTTTAAATATAATAATTTAAATTAATAAGCGGTTAAAAGAAAAAAACGGATTTGGACTCGCAATCCTGGGAAACAGCCCCAAATCTCCCCCCGGGCTTTAAATATTAATCTATTGTATAAATTCTTATCAATAAGTAGATTCAAAAAACTTTAAAGTCGCAAATCGGCCCCTCAAACGTTAAATGCATTAAATAAACCTTTTTAGAAGCCGATTTAGACCCAAACGGCTCCAAAATGTCTCCTCACAGCGCTAAATAATTGAAACAATTCAGCGTCTTCAGGAGCCTCGAACCGCCCGCACAGCAGCTCAGTGAAATGAAACCGCGAAAAGCGCCGTTGAAGTGCCAGAGTTTAAATAAATCGGCGGTTTTTAAAAGCTGAATTGGGCTGTAAAACCCCTTATTTCTTTCTTTCTTTCTTTCTATCTTTCTTTCTTTTTGTCTTTCTTTCATTTTAATTTTTTTCTTTTTCTCTTCTTTCTATCTTTCTTTTTTCTATCTTTCTTTTTTCTATCTTTCTTTCTTTTTTTTTAGTTTCCTTCTTCCTTTCTTCTTTCATTCTTTCTTCTTTCTTTCTTTATTTCTTTCTTTTTTCTTTCCTTATTCTTTCTTTCTTTTTACTATCTTTCTTTCTTTTTTTTTAATTTCTTTCTTTCTTTCTTAATTACTCTTTCTTTCTTCTCTCTTTTTTTTTTCTTCTTTCTTCTTTTATTTTTCAATCTTTCTTTCTCTTTTTTAATTTCTTTCTTTCTTTCTTTCTTTTCTCTTTCTTTCTTTCTTTCTTTCCTTCTTTCTTTCCTTATTTCTTTCTTTTCTCTTTCATTTTTCTTTCCTTTTTTCTTACTTTTTTCTTTCTTCCTTTCTTTCTTTCTTCTTTTTTCATTTTTTTCCTGCTTTTTTCTTTCTTTCTTTCTTTTTTCCATTGTTTCTCTCTTTTTGTAATTTCATTCTTTCCTTTTTCTTTCTTTCCTACTTTCTATCTTTCTTTTTTCTATCTTTCTTTCTTTTTTTTTTAGTTTCTTTCTTCCTTTCTTCTTTCATTCTTTCTTCTTTCTTTCTTCTTTATTTCTTTCTTCTTTCTTTCTTTCTTACTTCTTTCTTTCTTCTTTCTTTCTTCTTTCTTTCTTTATT
>NW_027043537.1:0-44854 GCF_036013475.1 Columba livia | reverse complement strand
TAAAGAAACAAGAAAGGAAGAAAGAAAGAAGAAAGTAAGAATGAAGAGAGAAAGAAAGAAAGAAAGAAGAAAGAAAGAAGAAAGAAAGAAAGAAAGAAAGAAAGAAAGAAAGGAAGAAAGAAAAAATAAAGAAAGAAAAAGAAGAGAAGAAAGAAGTAGAAAGTAGAAAGAAAGAAGTAAGAAAGAAGTAAGAAAGAAGTAAGAAAGAAGAAGAAAGAAGTAAGAAAGAAGTAAGAAAGAAGTAAAGAAGTAAGAAAGAAAGAAGAAATAAAGAAGAAAGAAAGTAGAAAGACAGAAGAAAGAAAGGAAGAAGACAGAAGAAAGAAAGAAGAAAGAAATTAAGAAAGAAGAAAGAAAGAAGAAGAAAGAAGAAAGAAAGAAGAAAGAAAGAGAAAGAAGAAAGAAGTAAGAAAGAAAGAAGAAAGAAAGAAAGAAGAAATATGAAGAAAGAAAGAAGAAAGAAAGTGAGAAGAGAGAAAGAAAGAAGAAAGAAAGAAGAAAGAAAGAAAGAAGAAAGTATGAAAGAAGAATGAAAGAAGAAAGAAAGAAAGAAAGAAGAAATAAATAAGAGAGAAAGAAAGAAGAAAAAAGAAAAAAGGAAAAAGAAAAAAGAAAGAAAGAAGCAAGGAAGAATGAAGAAAAAAAGAAGGAAGAAAGAAAGGAGAAAGAAAGAAAGAAGAAAGAAGAAAGAAGAAAGAAAGAAGGACGACGTAGAGAAAGAAAGAAAAGAAAGAAGAAAGAAAGAAAGAAAGAAAAAGAAAGAAAGAAGAAAGAAAGAAGAAAGAAAGAAGAAAGAAAGAAAGAAAGAAGGAAGAAAGAAGAAGAAAGAAAGAAGAAAGAAAGAAGAAAGAAAGAAAGAAAGAAGAAGAAAGAAGAAGAAAGAAAGAAGAAGAAGAAAGAAAGAAGAAAGAAAGAAGAAGAAGAAAGAAGAAAGAAGAAGAAAGAAAGAAGAAAGAAAGAAGAAGAAAGAAGTAAGAAAGAAAGAAAGAAATAAGAAAGAAAGAATAAAGAAAGAAGAAAGAAAGAAAGAAAAAAGAAAGAAGAAAGAAAGAAGAAAGAAAGAAGAAAGAAAAAAGAAAGAAACAAGAAAGAAAGAAAGAAGAAAGAAACAAGAAAGAAAGAAGAAAGAAAGAAGGAAGAAAGGTAGAAGAAAGAAAGAAGAAAGAAACAAGAAAGAAAGAAGAAAGAAAGAAGGAAGAAAGGAAGAAGAAAGAAAGAAGAAAGGAAGAATGAAGAAAGAAACGAAGAAGAAAGAAGAAGAAAGAAAGAGAAAGAAAGAAGAAAGAAGAAGAAAGAAAGAAAGAGGAAAGGAAGTAGAAAGAAAGAAGAAAGAGAGAAAGTAGAAATAAAGAAGAATGAAAGATGAATGAAAGACGAAAGAAAGAAGAAAGAAGAAAGATGAAGAAAGAAAGAAGAAAGAAAGAATGAAGAAAGAAAGAAAGAAAGAAGAAAGAATGAAGAAAGAAAGAAGAAAGAAAGAAGAAAGAAAGAAGAAAGAAAGAAGAAAGAAAGAAAAATGAAAGTAATGAGAAAGAAGAAAGAAAGAAGAAAGAAAGAAGAAAGAGAGGAGAAAGAAAGAAGAAATAAAGAAGAAAGAAAGAAATAAGAAATAAAGAATAAAGAAATAAGAAAGAAGAAGAAAGAAGAAAGAAATAAAGAAGAAAAAAATAAAGCAGAAAGAAAGAATAAAGAAAGAAGAACGATGGAAGAAAGAAGAAAGAAAGAGGAAAGAAAGAAAGGAGAAAGAATGAAGAAAGAAGTAAGAAAGAAAGAAGAAATAAAGAAGAAAGATAGAAAGAAGAAAGAAAGAAAGAAGAAATAAAGAAGAAAGAAAGAAGAAAGAAAGAAAGAAGAAAGAAAGAAGAAAGAAAGAAAGAAGAAAGAAAGAAGAAGAAAGAAAGAAAGAAGAAAGAAAGAAAGAAGAAAGAAAGAAAGAAGAAAGAAAGAAGAAAGAAAGTAGAAAGAGATAAGAAGAAAGAAGGAAGAGAGAAAGAAGAAAGAAAGAAGACAGAAATAAGAAAGAAAGAAGAAAGAAAGAAGAAAGAAAGAAGAAAGAAAGAAGAAAGAAAGAAGAAAGAAAAAGAAAGAAAGAAGAAAGAAAGAAGAAATAAAGAAGAAAGAATGAAGTAAGAAAGAAGAAAGAAGAAGAAAGAAAGTAGAAAGAGATAAGAAGAAAGAAAGAAGAAAGAAAGAAGAAAGAAAGAAGACAGAAATAAGAAAGAAAGAAGAAAGAAAGAAGAAAGAAAGAAGAAAGAAAGAAGAAAGAAAAAGAAAGAAAGAAGAAAGAAAGAAGAAAGAAAGAAGAAAGAATGAAGAAAGAATGAAGTAAGAAAGAAGAAAGAAAGAAGAAAGAAGAAAGTAAGAAGAAAGTAAGAAAGAAGAAAGAAAGCAGAAGGACAGAAAGAAGAAAGAAAGAAAGAAGAAAGAATGAAAGAAGAAAGCAAGAAAGAAAGAAGAAAGAAAGAAGAAAGAAAGATGTAAGAAAGAAGAAAGAAAGAAGAGAGAAAGAAGAAAGAAAGAAGAAAGAAAGAAAGAAGAAAGAAAGAAGAAAGAAAGAAGAAAGAAAGAAGAAATAAATAAGAAAGAAAGAAAGAAGTAAGAATGAAGAAAAAAAGAAAGAAAGAAGAAAGAAAGAAGAAAGAAAGAATGAAGAAAAAAGAAAGAAAGAAGAAAGAAAGAAGAAAGAAATAATGAAGAAAGAAGAAATAAATAAGAAAGAAAGAAAGAAGAAAGAATGAAGAAAAAAGAAAGAAAGAAGAAAGAATGAAGAAAGGAAGAATGAAGAAAGAAAGAAGAAGAAAGAAAGAAGAGAGAAAGAAAGAAGAAAGAAGAAATAGAAAGAAGAAAGAAGAAAGAAGAAAGAAGAAAGAAGAAAGAAGAAAGAAGAAAGAAGAAAGAAGAAGAAAGAAGAAAGAAGAAAGAAGAAGAAGAAGAAGAAAGAAAGAAGAAAGAAAGAAGAAAGAATGAAGAAAAAAGAAAGAAAGAAGAAAGAATGAAGAAGAAAGAATGAAGAAAGAAGAAATAAATAAGAAAGAAAGAAGAAAGGATGAAGAAATAAGAAATAAGAAGAAAGAAAGAAGAAAGAAAGAAGAAAGAAATAAATAAGAAGAAAGAAAGAAGAAAGAATGAAGAAAAAAGAAAGAAAGAAGAAAGAAAGAAGATCGAAGAAATAAAGAAGAAGAAAGAAAGAAAGAAAGAAGAAATAAAGAAGAAAGAAGAAGAAGAAAGAAGAAAGAAAGAAGAAAGAAAGAAGAAAGAAAGAGAAAGAAAGAAGAAAGAAATAAGAAAGAAAGAAAGAAAGAAGAAAAAAAGAAGAAAGATCAAAGAAAGAAAGAAGAAAGAAAGAAGGAGAAAGAAGAAGAAATAAGAAAGATAGAAAGAAGAAAGAAAGAAGAAAGAAAGACGAAAGAAAGGAGAAAGAGAGAAGAAATAACGAAAGAAGAAAGAAAGAAGAAAGACAGAAGAAAGAAAGAAGAAAGACAGAAAGAAGAAGAAAGAAGAAAGAATTAAGAATGAAGTTATAAAGAAGTAAGAAAGAAAAAAGTAGAAGAAGAAAGAAAGAAAGAAAGAAAGAAGAAGAAAGAAGGAAAGAAGGAAAGAAGGAAAGAAGGAAAGAAAGAAAGAAAGAAAGAAAGAAAGAAAGAAAGAAGAAAGAAAGAAAGAAAGAAAGAAGGAAGAAAGAAGAAAGAAAGAATAAAGAAAGAAAGCAGAAAGAAAGCAGAAAGAAGAAAGAGAGAGAGAAGAAAGTATGAAAGAAGACAGGAAGAATGAAGAAAGAAAGAAAGAAGATAGAAAGAAGAAAGAAAGAAAGAAAGAAAGAAGAAAGAAGAAAGAATGAAAGAAAAAAGAAAGAAAGAGGAAAGAAAGAAGAAAGAAAGAAGAGAAAGAGGAAAGAAAGAGGAAGAAAGAGAAGAAAGAGGAAAGAAAGAGGAAAGAAAGAGGAAAGAAGAGGAAGAAAGAAGAAAGGAAGAAGAAAAAAAGAAGAAAGGAAGAAGAAAGGAAGAGAAAGGAAGAATAAAGGAAGAAGAAAGGAAGAAGAAAGGAAGAAGAAAGGAGAAGGAAAGGAGGAAGAAAGGAGGAAGAAAGGAAGAAGTAAGAAGAAGTAAGAAAGAAGTAAGAAAGAATAAGAAATAAAGAAGAAATAGAAATAAGAAATAGAGAAGAAAGAATGAAAAAAAAGAAATTAAAAATAAAGAAAGAAGAAAGAAAGAAAGAAAGAAAGAAAGAAAATAAAAAAGAAAGAAAGAGAGAAGGAATAAAGAATGAAATTAAGAAAGAAAGAATAAGAAAGAAAGAAAAAAGTAAGAAAGAAGAAAGAAATAGGAAAGAAAGAAAGAAAGGAAGAAGAAAGAAAGAAAAAAGAAAGACGAAAGAAAGAAAAAAGAAAGAAATGAAGAAAGAAAGAGAGATAGTAGGAAAGAAGGAAAAAAGAAAGAAAGAAAGAAAGAAGAAAGAAGGCAAGAAAAAAGAAAGAAAGAAAGAAAAAAGAAGAAAGAAAGATACAAGAAGAAAGATAAATAAAGAAAGAAAGAAAGAAAGAAAAATGAAGAAGGAAATAAAGAAGAAAGAATAAAAAGAGAAAGAAAGAAAGAAAGAATGAAAGAAAGAAAGAGAGTAGGAAAGAAAGAAAAAGAAAGAATGAAATTACAAAAAGGTAGAAACAAGGGAAAAAAGAAGGAAAGAAAGAAAGAAAGAAAAAAGCAGGAAAAAAGAAAGAAAAAAGAAGAAAGAAAGAAAGAAAGAAAATGTAAGAAAAAAGGAAAGAAAAATGAAAGAAAAAAGAAAGAAATAAGGAAAGAAAGAAGGAAAGAAAGAAAGAAAGAGAGAGAAAAGAAAGAAAAAAAGAAAGAAATTAAAAAAGAGAAAGAAAGATTGAAAAATAAAAGAAAGAAGAAAGAAGAAAAAAGAAAAAAAGAGAGAAGAAAGAAAGAGTAATTACGAAAGAAAGAAAGAAATTAAAAAAAAGAAAGAAAGAAAGATAGTAAAAAGAAAGAAAGAATAAAGAAAGAAAAAAGAAAGAAAAAAAGAAGAAAGAAGAAAGAAGAAAGAAGAAAGAAGAAATTAAAAGAAAGAAAGAAAGAAAGAGAGTAGGAAAGGAAGTAGGAAAGAAAGAAAGATAGAAAGAAAGAAAGAAAGAAGAAAGAAAAAAGAAAGAAAGAAAGAAATTAAAAAAAGAATGAAAGAAAGAAATAGAGTAGGAAAGAAAGTAGGAAAGAAAGAAAGTAAGAAAGAAAAAAAGAAAGAAAAAAAAAGAAAGAAAAAAGAAAGAAAAAGAAAGAAAAAAGAAAGAAAAAGTAAAGAAAAAGGAAAGAAAAAAGAAAGAATGAAAGAAAGAAAGTCAGAGAGAAATTAGGAAAGAAAGAAAGAAAGAAATAAGAAACAAAGTAGGAAAGAAAGAAAGAAAGAAAGAAAGAAAGAAAGAAAGAAAGAAAGAAAGAAAGAAAGAAAGAAAGAAAGAAAGAAAGAAAGAAAGAAAGAAAGAAAGAAAGAAAGAAAGAAAGAAAGAAAGAAAGGAAAAAGAAAGAAAGAAAGGAAAAAGAAAGAAAGAAATAAAGAAAAAAGAAAGAAATAAAAAAGAAAGAACAAAGAAAGAACAAAGTAAGAAAGAAAGAGAGAAATTTTAAAAGAAAGAAAGACTGAAAGAAAAAAGAAAGAAAAAAGTAATAACGAAATTAAAAAAAAAGAAAGAAAGAAGAAAGAAGGAAGAAAAAATGAAAAAAGAAAATAAGAAAGGAAGTCGAAAGAAAGAAAAAAAGAAAGAAAGAAGGAAATTTAAAAAGAAATAAAAAAAGAAAAAAAAAAGAAAGAAATGAAGAGAGAAAGAAAGAAAGAAAAAAAAAGAAAGAAAGAAAAAATAAAGAAAAAAGAAAGAAAGAAGAAAGAAAAAAGAAAGAAACAAAGAAACAAAGAAATAAAGAAAGAAAAAAAAGAAAGAAAGAGAGAAAGAAAGAAGAAAGAAAAAAAAGAAAGAAAGAAAGAAATTTAAAAAAAAGAAAGAAACAGAATAAAGAAGGAAAGAGGAAAGAAAGAAAAAAGAAAGAAAGAAAGATGAAAGAAAGAAAAAAAGAAAGAAAGAAAAAATAAAGAAAGAAAGAAGAAAGAAAGAAGAAAGAAAGAAGTAAGAAAGAAAGAAAGAAGAAAGAAATAAAGAAGAAAGAAAGAAGAAAGAATGAAAGAAGAAAGGAAGAAAGAAACTAAAAAAAAAGAAAGAAAGATAGAAAAAAGAAAGATAGAAAGTAGGAAAGAAAGAAAAAGGAAAGAATGAAATTACAAAAAGAGAGAAACAATGGAAAAAAGAAAGAAAGAAAGAAAAAAGCAGGAAAAAAATGAAAAAAGAAGAAAGAAAGAAAGGAAGAAAGAAAAAAGTAAGAAAAAAGGAAAGAAAAATGAAAGAGAAAAGAAAGAAATAAGGAAAGAAAGAAGGAAAGAAAGAAAGAAAGAGAAAAGAAAGAAAGAAAGAAAGAAATTAAAAAAGAGAAAGAAAGATTGAAAAATAAAAGAAGAAAGAAGAAAAAAAAAGAGAGAAGAAAGAAAGAGTAATTAAGAAAGAAAGAAAGAAATTAAAAAAAAAGAAAGAAAGATAGTAAAAAGAAAGAAAGAATAAGGAAAGAAAAAAGAAAGAAATAAAGAAAGAAAGAAGAAAGAATGAAAGAAGAAAGGAAGAAAGAAACTAAAAAAAAAAGAAAGAAAGATAGAAAAAAGAAAGATAGAAAAAAGAAAGTTAGAAAGAAGAGAAAAAGAAAAAAATTAAAATGAAAGAAAGACAAAAAGAAAGAAAGATAGAAAGAAAGAAAGAAAGAAATAAGGGGTTTTACAGCCCAATTCGGCTTTTAAAAACCGCCGATTTATTTAAACTCTGGCACTTCAACGGCGCTTTTCGCGGTTTCATTTCACTGAGCTGCTGTGCGGGCGGTTCGAGGCTCCTGAAGACGCTGAATTGTTTCAATTATTTAGCGCTGTGAGGAGACATTTTGGAGCCGTTTGGGTCTAAATCGGCTTCTAAAAAGGTTTATTTAATGCATTTAACGTTTGAGGGGCCGATTTGCGACTTTAAAGTTTTTTGAATCTACTTATTGATAAGAATTTATACAATAGATTAATATTTAAAGCCCGGGGGGAGATTTGGGGCTGTTTCCCAGGATTGCGAGTCCAAATCCGTTTTTTTCTTTTAACCGCTTATTAATTTAAATTATTATATTTAAACGGGGCTTTTTGAGGTTTTATGAGGGTTTTTTTGAGCATTTTGGGCAGTTCTGAGGCTCCTAAAGCCGCTTAATTATTTAAATTATTAATTGTTAAAATAATTTCAATAGTTGTTGAAATAAGTGTGTAAGTTATTGTGTTTAAACTCGGGAGGGGCATTTCGTTGCTTTCTGAGGGGGTTTTAGGGCTGAATTCACTTTATTGAACGTGTCTAGAGCTGGGGGTCCCAGATCTGGTGATGATTTGGCCCCAAAAAAGCTTTAAAAAATCTATCTATTTATTTATAATTTACTGAATTAATATTTAAGCGGGAACATGTTCGGCTTTTTTAACCGGCCGCCATTTTGTCTCCCCCGTCCCATTCTCCCCTCACGCTGAGGGGGCCGAGGAGACACTCGCTGATTGGCCGGTGCCGTCTGGCGGGAAAGCCTCCGCTGGCTCAGCCCCGCTCGGCTGTCTCCGAGGGAGAGAAAGGCGCTGATTGGTCGCTGCGTCTGAGGGGAGAAAGGCGCTGATTGGTCGCTGCGTCTGAGGGGAGAAAGGCGCTGATTAGTCGCCGCCTCCCTAAACCCACTTAATCGTTTACATTGTATTTTAAAAATTATTTATATATTTTAATTTAATTTAAATTATTAAAATTAATTTTAATTTAATATTAAATATATAGATAAAATCAATATAGTAATATACTACTATAAATGATATAATATGATGAGTAGTAGAAATATATATAATATATAATCTGATATAATTAACTGATCAACTAATATTCGTTGATATTATTTAATGTAATTTATAATTAATATATAATGGCATAATATAATGATGATATCTATAACATACTATTGTAATAATGATATTCAACTCCGGCTGACTGCGTGCCCACCCCAGCTCCGGCTGACTGTGCCCCCCTGGCCCCCCGGCTGACTGCGTGCCCTCCCACTGCACTCCTGCTGACCGTGAGACCCCCCCCCACCTCCTCCGGCTGGCCACATCTCCACTGCACACGATGGCGGGGATGGGGCAGGGGGGGGGGGTGGATCACAAGGGTCTATGGGGCGGTGTGGGGGTCAGGGGGGCTGTGGGGTCAATGGGGTCGTTGTGGGGTGAAACACCCCTGAAGAGGCTGAACGCCCTGCAGGTGAGTGAACCACACGCTGACCCACAGTGCCCCATAGCACCTCCACTCTGCCCTATGGATCCACAACACTGCCCCACAGCACCCTATAGCTCCTGCTTGCTATCCCACAGCACCCCATGGCTTCTCCACTCTGCCCCATATGTCTACAGCAGTGCCACAGAGTACCTCATATGTCTTCCACTCTGCCCCATGGATGCAGAGTGCTGCCCTACAGCACCCTATAGCTCCTGTACTCTATCCCACAGATCCACAGAGCTGTCCCACAGCACCCTATAGCTCCTCTGGCCTATAGACCCACTGTACTGCCCCACAATGCCCCATAGCTCCTACACTCTGCTCCATAGACCCACAACACTGCCTCACAACACCCCATTGCTCCTGCACTCTGCCCCATGGATGCCCAGTACTGCCCCACAGCACCATATAACTCCTGTACTCTGCACCATACATCCACAGGAGTGCCCCCCAGCACCCCATGGCTCCTGCACTCTGCTCTGTAGATGCCCAGTACTGCCCCACAGCACCATATAGCTCCTGTACTCTGCCCCATACATCCACAGGAGTGCCCCACAGCACCCCATAGTGACTCTACTCTTCCCCATAGACCCACAGTGCTGCCCCACAGGACTCTACTCTGCCCCTTAGACCCAGAGAGCTGCCCCACAGCAGCCTGTAGGTGCTGCGTTCTGCCCATTGGTGCAAAGTGCTGCCCCACAGCACCCCACACCTCTGTCCACCTGACCACCCTTCCCTCCTGACTTACGCCTGCACTGCCCACTATGGGTGGGTCACAAGGGTCTATGGGGCGGGTGTGGGGGTCAGGGGGCTGTGGGGTCAATGGGGTGGTTGTGGGGTGAAACACCCCTGAAGAGGCTGAACCCCCTACAGGTGAGTGACCCACACAGTGACCCACAGCAGCTCATAGCCCCTCTGCCCTATAGAGTCACTGCACCCCATAGCTGCTTTTACTCTGCCACATAAATGGACAGCACTGCTCCACAGCACCCTGTATCTCCACTCTGCCCCGTAGACACACAGTGCTGTCCCACAGCACCCCATATCTTGTTGACTCTGCCCTATAGACCCACAGTGTAACCCTACAGCACCACATAGTTCCTCTGCCCTATAGATCAACAACGCTGTCCCAGAAAACACCATAGCTTCTTCCCACGAGCCCATAGGCCAGCAGTTCTGCCCTATAGCACACTGTAGCTCCTGCACCCTGCCCCATAGACCCACAGCAGTGCCCCACAGTGCCCCACACATCTGGTCTGCCCTATACATCCACAGCACTGCTCTGCAGCACCATATACTTTCAGCACTCTGCCCCATTGATATGTAGCACCCCACAGCTTCTGCATTCCGCCCATAGATCGACATTCCTGGGTCCCCTCACCCCACCAGATGTCCTGGGTTACGATGCTGCACAGGGCCCTGTGCACAACAAAATGAGGACAGCATGGCTGCTGGGCGCCACCCTGCTTGGAATCCAAGATGGTTTGGGCGGGGGGGAGGGCTGGCAGCCATGCTGGCACTGCCGGAGGGGCTGTAGGTCTGCGCCGTGCTCAGGCGGCAGCTTCCGGCTGTATTGGCTGCTCCCATTGGCTGGCCCTGTGGCCCTGCACCCTGCCCATGGGAAGAAGATGGCTGCCCTGATGGGCGTGGCCATCTCGGCTGCTGTGTCCCTGCTGGTGGGCGGGGCCATGACTGTCATGGCTGCTAAGCCTCTGCTGGAAGGGTGGGGCTGAGGTGGGCGGGGCCTGCCTAGGGCAGCCATTCTGGGGTGGGGCCCAAGGTGGGTGGTGGGGCCTGTGACTCTGTTTACCCCTGATGGCCATCTTGGAAAAGGTCAGCGCTGTGCCGCTGCCATCCTGACATTGCTCCCCCAGGGCCATGTTGGGGGATTTTTAACCTGGTTTTCGGTCCAATTCTCACCCAACAAAATTAAATAATGTAAAAAAACCTTAAGCATGTGGTTTGTTCCATTTCCAGTGAAGGATTTGGGGGTGGGGTTTAGGGTTGAGGGTGGGGCTGAAGATGTGGGCGGGGCCACTGCCAACCCCACCTCCCTCCCAAGCTCTCCCCAATGTGCCTTCTCGAAGGGGTGTGCCCCAACCAGGCCCACCCCCTTTCCAAGCACCCCACCCTCCCAGCTGGGCTCCTCCCACTTGACCCACACTTCCACCCCCATTGGTGGGCTCCCTACAGGGGGTGTGGCCTACAGACCTACAACTCCTTCCCCTCCGCTGCCGAGCCATGTACCTGACAGGGCATGACAGGGGCAGACAAAGCTCAAGAAAGACCAACAGAGCCAGGCAGGGCCTGAGAGAGCTTGACGGATCCTCACAGAGCCTGACAAAGCTTGGAAGAGCCCAACAGGACCCGTCAGGGCCTGACAAATCTTGTCAGTTCCTGATAGAGCCTCAATGTGTATGACAGAGCCCTGGGGGTCTCAACAGAGCCTGAGAAATCTTGACAGGGCTCAGCAGACCCCAACAGGTCTCCACAGAGCCCTACAGAGCCCATCAAAATCTGACAGAGCCTGACAGACCCCAAAGAGGTCTCACAGGGCTTCACAAAAACCAACAGTGTCTGACAGAGCCCAACAGGAGTGCAGGTGCTGTCACTTCCAGTGAGGGTCCAGGTGATTTGATAAGGGTGGTGGGTGGGGCCTGGGGTGATTGACCCCTCCCCTTTCCCAGGGGATTGTGGGAAGGGGTGGGCGGGGCTCAGGGTATTTGAGCCCCAGTCCCAAGGTAGGGAAGCTCATTCTGCTCCTGGGCTGCTTGGGTGCTGGTTCTCTGCTGCTCCTTTAGCAGTCAGCAGCTTTTGAGCTGTTTAAGCTACATGGACTGGCGTGTTTGGAGAAGTGGAGATGTCTGTTTGAGGTAGGACCTTCATGATCAGAAAAGTTTCAATAGCAGATGTAGTTGAAAGTATGTTTGTAACTATTTTTCATTTATTGAATCAATTCCTGGTACTTGTTATTTTCCCTAAATTCCTGATTGCAATGGAGATGGGGTGTTAATTCTAGGTTTGTATTGGTGTGTAACAAGTTAATGATATAATCTCTCCTCCTAGGATGCTCAGGTTATCTACCAGGGGTAAGGATGAGCATCTCGTATCTGTAGGTGGAGTTTTAGCATTTCTAAAGGAAGCAGCAGGACTATAAAGCAGAGTGTCTTTCAAGCTACAGGGTGGCTCATGGCCTCCCTGATCACCCACAGAACAGTGTGTTGTCCACAGAACCTTTGCAGTATGCGGTGAACCCTGGTAGATCATTCAAATCTAACTCCCAGAACTCCGTCAAGTAGAGCAATGGCTAGGGAACTACGACGGACAACCCTTATGAGTGCTCATTATTGTGTATGTGATTTTGTATTGTGGGTGATGAAGGGGAAAGTGGCAACTTTCTGGTTTGTAACAAGCACTACAGTTCATTTGATTCTCGCCGTCTTAGGCGTCACAAGCGATGAGGGTTTGTGACCGCGCCCGCGCCACGACACGCTGACCGGACCGCCCTGGAACTCAGCAGGA
This sequence comes from Columba livia, assembly GCF_036013475.1. NCBI lineage: Eukaryota > Metazoa > Chordata > Aves > Columbiformes > Columbidae > Columba > Columba livia. The sequence continues at coordinate 32,973 of NW_027043537.1, read as the reverse complement.
GGTGGGTGTTGCGGAAGGGGTCGGCGTTTGCCCCGCGGCGCCGTGTGCCGGCGCGGCTTAGCGAGCGTGTGCTTTCTCGTGTTTCTGCAGGCGCTGAAGAGGAACCCGGCGATGCGGGAAGACGCCCGTTGGCACACGTGGCGTTTTCCTCTGCTGAAGATGGGTTCGGTCCCTCGGCCCTCTGAAAGCTAAGTGGAGGCGCGAGGGCTGGGAAGGGGCTGGGAATCGCAGGGACGGGGGGTTTAGCTCTGCTAAGGGCAAGGGCCTTCCAGGAACCGTGCCCTTGGCGCGGATGAAGGGCCCGGGGACCTTTACCGTGCGATGCCAGCGTGTGCCGGGCAGGGCAGCTCCAGCCTGCGTCTGCGTTGCGGTGTAGTTCGGGAAGCCTGCCTTGCGCCTGTCAGACGATCCTGGGGTCTCGTTGCGTTCGAGGGGCACGAAAGGCATCTCGGGTGCCATCCCGGCATCTGGAACGCCGGTGCCGATCGGCGTAGCGCCGATTGGGCGCTGGTTTTCTGGTGTCGGCAGCCGAAAGCATGGCGGGTTCTTGCCTTTCGGCCGCTTCTGGTCAGGAGTGTTTGTGGTGTTGTCCTGGGCTGTGCCGGCAGCTGTGCTCTCTACCCATCCTATCTAAGGGACTGGCACTTTATTCCCAGCATCTTGAAGGTTTTAGGTCTTGTAGCAGCTTCTCGTATTTGCGCCGTCTCTGCGTGTTTGCGCCAGAGCTGCCGTCTCATAAGGGGCCGTGACGTTCGGCTCCTTTTTTTTCTGGGGTTTCAGTAGAGGCTCCTCGCCTCACCCCTGCCTCCCCGCAGGTTATTTTTGCTGTTGCCGTCTCTGGTTCGGAGTCATTTTTGTTGTGGAGCATTTTTGGTGTTATTGCTGTCGGGTCGTCTATAATGTTGTGTGGAGCATCTGTCTAAGCACGTGCGCGTTTGGCTCGGAGCTGCTCTGCCCGGAGGTGTAGAGTTAGGAGCGGGCGGACTGAGTTTAGGAGTCCACGATTGATCTGTGGACATGTTATCCTGCGTAGGCAGAGGTTGTGCGGTCATCTGGGACGGAGTAGCCGTGGGCAGGGGAGCGGACAGTCCGTTCCCCAGTGGTCTTTGGGACTCAATTAGACCTTGTTGTGGGATTCCTGAATAGAAAGCAGACCCGTGGAATGGTCAAGCTGTTGATGAGCTCCTGGGTAACTTGTTGAATACCTTGATTTCAGATGCAGAGGGACAACTTGGCACGAAAGAGCGACGGAGGAGGCGAGCCGAGCGCCGGAAGCAAGTGGGTCTGTGCGTGGTGGGAGCAGGAAGCTGTGCTGTGTGGCTCTAGCTAAGTTTGGTCGTTTCTCTCTTTTCTAGGCGTGAAGCAAAGTGGAAAGCTGGGTATCGGCAGCGCAGCTCCTCTGGCAAGGTGAGCACGGAGCCGTGGTAGGGGCGAGGAGGAGCGTGGGGCCAGGGTTTCGTTCAAAGACCTACAGTTCTTTGTTTCTCGCCGTCTTAGGCGTCACAAGCGATGAGGGTTTGTGACCGCGCCCGCGCCATGACACGCTGACCGGACCGCCCTGGAACTCAGCAGGAGGTGGGTGTTGCGGAAGGGGTCGGCGTTTGTCCCGCGGCGCCGTGTGCCGGCGCGGCTTAGCGAGCGTGTGCTTTCTCGTGTTTCTGCAGGCGCTGAAGAGGAAGCCGGCGACGCGGGAAGACGCCCGTTGGCACACGTGGCGTTTTCCTCTGCTGAAGATGGGTTCGGTCCCTCGGCCCTCTGAAAGCTAAGTGGAGGCGCGAGGGCTGGGAAGGGGCTGGGAATCGCAGGGACGGGGGGTTTAGCTCTGCTAAGGGCAAGGGCCGTCCAGGAACCGTGCCCTTGGCGCGGGTGAAGGGCCCGGGGACCTTTACCGTGCGATGCCAGCGTGTGCCGGGCAGGGCAGCTCCAGCCTGCGTCTGTGTTGTGGTGTAGTTCGGGAAGCCTGCCTTGCGCCTGTCAGACGATCCTGGGGTCTCTTTGCGTTCGAGGGGCACGAAAGGCATCTCGGGTGCCATCCCGGCATCTGGAACGCCGGTGCCAATCGGCGTAGCGCCGATTGGGCGCTTGATGTGTATATTGTATAGTGTGTGTTGTTGTGTAATTATGGTGTTTATAGTGTTTATTGATTTTAAGTGTCATTTTGTAAGTTTTGGTGGATGTAGTATTTTGTATATTGTATAGTGTGTGGTATTGTGTTATTATGGTGTTTGTCGTGTTTCTTGATTTGTATATTGTACAATTACACAACACCACACACTATACAATATAAAAATCAAGAAACACGACAAACACCATAATTACACAACAACACCTCCTGCTGAGTTCCAGGGCGGTCCGGTCAGCGTGTCGTGGCGCGGGTGCAGTCACAAACCCTCATCACTCGTGACGCCTAAGACTGCGAGAAGCAAATGAACTGTAGTGCTTGTTACAAACCAGAAAGTTGCCACTTTCCCCTTCATCACCCACAATACAAAATCACATACACAATAATGAGCACTCATAAGGGTTGTCAGTCGTAGTTCCCTAGCCATTGCTCTCCTTGACGGAGTTCTGGGAGTTAGATTTGAATGATCTACCAGGGTTCACCGCATACTGCAAAGGTTCTGTGGACAACACACTGTTCTGTGGGTGATGAGGGAGGCGATGAGCCACCCCATAGCTTGAAAGACACTCTGCCTTATGGTCCTGCTGCTTCCTTCAGAAATGCTAAAACTCCACCTACAGATACGAGATGCTCGTCCTAACCCCTGGTAGATAACCTGAGCATCCTAGGAGGAGAGATTATATCAGCAACTTGTTACACACCAATACAAACCAAGAATTAACACCCCATCTTCATTGCAATCAGGAATTTAGGGAAAATAACAAGTACCAGGAATTGATTCAATAAATGAAAAATAGTTACAAACATACTTTCAACTACATCTGCTATTGAAACTTTGCTGACATCAAACAGACATCTCCACTTCTCCAAACACACCCGCCATGTAGCTTAAACAGCTCAAAAGCTGCTGACTGCTAAAGGAGCAGCAGAGAACCAGCACCCAAGCAGCCCAGGAGCAGAATGAGCTTCCCTACCTAGGGACTGGGGCTCAAATGCCCTGAGGCCCGCCCACCCCTTCCCACAATCCCCTGGGAAAGGGGAGGGGTCAATCACCCCAGGCCCCACCCACCACCCTTATCAAATCACCTGGACCCTCACTGGAAGTGACAGCACCTGCACTCCTGTCGGGCTCTGTCAGACACTGTTGGTTTTTGTGAAGCCCTGTGAGACCTCTTTGGGGTCTGTCAGGCTCTGTCAGGCTTTGATGGGCTCTGTAGGGCTCTGTGGAGACCTGTTGGGGTCTGCTGAGCCCTGTCAAGATTTCTCAGGCTCTGTTGAGACCCCCAGGGCTTCATCATACACATTGATGCTCTATCAGGAACTGACAAGATTTGTCAGGCCCTGACGGGTTCTGTTGGGATCTGTCAAGCTTTGTCAGGCTCTGTGAGGATCTGTCAAGATCTCTCGGGCCCTGCCTGGCTCTGTTGGTCTTTCTTGAGCTTTGCCTGCCCCTGTCATGCCCTGTCGGGTACATGGCTCGGCAGCGGAGGGGAAGGAGTTGTAGGTCTGTAGGCCACACCCCCTGCAGGGAGCCCACCAATGGGGGTGGAAGTGTGGGTCAAGTGGGAGGAGCCCAGCTGGGAGGGTGGGGTGCTTGGAAAGGGGGTGGGCCTGGTTGGGGCACACCCCTTCAAGAAGGCACATTGGGGAGAGCTTGGGAGGGAGGTGGGGTTGGCAGTGGCCTCGCCCACATCTTCAGCCCCACCCTCAACCCTAAACCCCACCCCCAAATCCTTCACTGGAAATGGAACAAACCACATGCTTAAGGTTTTTTTACATTATTTAATTTTATTGGGTGAGAATTGGCCCCAAAACCAGGTTAAAAATCCCCCAACATGGCCCTGGGGGAGCAATGTCAGGATGGCAGCGGCACAGCGCTGATCTTTTCCAAGATGGCCATCAGGGGTAAACAGAGTCACAGGCCCCACCACCCACCTTGGGCCCCACCCCAGAATGGCTGCCCTAGGCAGGCCCCGCCCACCTCAGCCCCACCCTTCCAGCACAGGCTTAGCAGCCATGACAGTCATGGCCCCGCCCACCAGCAGGGACACAGCAGCTGAGATGGCCACGCCCATCAGGGCAGCCATCTTCTTCCCATGGGCAGGGTGCAGGGCCACAGGGCCAGCCAATGGGAGCAGCCAATACAGCCGGGAGCTGCCGCCTGAGCACGGCGCAGACCTACAGCCCCTCCGGCAGTGCCAGCATGGCTGCCAGCCCTCCCCCCCCCCAAACCATCTTGGATTCCAAGCAGGGTGGAGCCCAGCAGCCATGCTGTCCTCATATTGTTGTGCACAGGAACCCGTGCAGCATCGCAACCCAGGACATCTGGTGGGGTGAGGGGACCCAGGAATGTCGATCTATGGGCGGAATGCAGAAGCTGTGGGGTGCTACATATCAGTGGGGCAGAGTGCTGAAAGTATATGGTGCTGCAGAGCAGTGCTGTGGATGTATAGGGCAGACCAGATGTGTGGGGCACTGTGGGGCACTGCTGTGGGTCTATGGGGCAGGGTACAGGAGCTACAGTGTGCTATAGGGCAGAACTGCTGGCCTATGGGCTAGTGGGAAGAAGCTATGGTGTTTTCTGGGACAGTGTTGTTGATCTATAGGGCAGAGGAACTATGTGGTGCTGTAGGGTTACACTGTGGGTCTATAGGGCAGAGTCAACAAGATATGGGGTGCTGTGGGACAGCACTGTGTGTCTACGGGGCAGAGTGGAGATACAGGGTGCTGTGGAGCAGTGCTGTCCATTTATGTGGCAGAGTAAAAGCAGCTATGGGGTGCAGTGACTCTATAGGGCAGAGGGGCTATGAGCTGCTGTGGGTCACTGTGTGGGTCACTCACCTGTAGGGGGTTCAGCCTCTTCAGGGGTGTTTCACCCCACAACCACCCCATTTTCCCCACAGCCCCCTGACCCCCACACCCGCCCCATAGACCCTTGTGACCCACCCATAGTGGGCAGTGCAGGCGTAAGTCAGGAGGGAAGGGTGGTCAGGTGGACAGAGGTGTGGGGTGCTGTGGGGCAGCACTTTGCACCAATGGGCAGAACGCAGCACCTACAGGCTGCTGTGGGGCAGCTCTCTGGGTCTAAGGGGCAGAGTAGAGTCCTGTGGGGCAGCACTGTGGGTCTATGGGGAAGAGTAGAGTCACTATGGGGTGCTGTGGGGCACTCCTGTGGATGTATGGGGCAGAGTACAGGAGCTATATGGTGCTGTGGGGCAGTACTGGGCATCTACAGAGCAGAGTGCAGGAGCCATGGGGTGCTGGGGGGCACTCCTGTGGATGTATGGTGCAGAGTACAGGAGTTATATGGTGCTGTGGGGCAGTACTGGGCATCCATGGGGCAGAGTGCAGGAGCAATGGGGTGTTGTGAGGCAGTGTTGTGGGTCTATGGAGCAGAGTGTAGGAGCTATGGGGCATTGTGGGGCAGTACAGTGGGTCTATAGGCCAGAGGAGCTATAGGGTGCTGTGGGACAGCTCTGTGGATCTGTGGGATAGAGTACAGGAGCTATAGGGTGCTGTAGGGCAGCACTCTGCATCCATGGGGCAGAGTGGAAGACATATGAGGTACTCTGTGGCACTGCTGTAGACATATGGGGCAGAGTGGAGAAGCCATGGGGTGCTGTGGGATAGCAAGCAGGAGCTATAGGGTGCTGTGGGGCAGTGTTGTGGATCCATAGGGCAGAGTGGAGGTGCTATGGGGCACTGTGGGTCAGCGTGTGGTTCACTCACCTGCAGGGCGTTCAGCCTCTTCAGGGGTGTTTCACCCCACAACGACCCCATTGACCCCACAGCCCCCCTGACCCCCACACCGCCCCATAGACCCTTGTGATCCACCCCCCCCCCCTGCCCCATCCCCGCCATGGTGTGCAGTGGAGATGTGGCCAGCCGGAGGAGGTGGGGGGGGTCTCACGGTCAGCAGGAGTGCAGTGGGAGGGCACGCAGTCAGCCGGGGGGCCAGGGGGGCACAGTCAGCCGGAGCTGGGGTGGGCACGCAGTCAGCCGGAGTTGAATATCATTATTACAATAGTATGTTATAGATATCATCATTATATTATGCCATTATATATTAATTATAAATTACATTAAATAATATCAACGAATATTAGTTGATCAGTTAATTATATCAGATTATATATTATATATATTTCTACTACTCATCATATTATATCATTTATAGTAGTATATTACTATATTGATTTTATCTATATATTTAATATTAAATTAAAATTAATTTTAATAATTTAAATTAAATTAAAATATATAAATAATTTTTAAAATACAATGTAAACGATTAAGTGGGTTTAGGGAGGCGGCGACTAATCAGCGCCTTTCTCCCCTCAGACGCAGCGACCAATCAGCGCCTTTCTCCCCTCAGACGCAGCGACCAATCAGCGCCTTTCTCTCCCTCGGAGACAGCCGAGCGGGGCTGAGCCAGCGGAGGCTTTCCCGCCAGACGGCACCGGCCAATCAGCGAGTGTCTCCTCGGCCCCCTCAGCGTGAGGGGAGAATGGGACGGGGGAGACAAAATGGCGGCCGGTTAAAAAAGCCGAACATGTTCCCGCTTAAATATTAATTCAGTAAATTATAAATAAATAGATAGATTTTTTAAAGCTTTTTTGGGGCCAAATCAGCACCAGATCTGGGACCCCCAGCTCTAGACACGTTCAATAAAGTGAATTCAGCCCTAAAACCCCCTCAGAAAGCAACGAAATGCCCCTCCCGAGTTTAAACACAATAACTTACACACTTATTTCAACAACTATTGAAATTATTTTAACAATTAATAATTTAAATAATTAAGCGGCTTTAGGAGCCTCAGAACTGCCCAAAATGCTCAAAAAAACCCTCATAAAACCTCAAAAAGCCCCGTTTAAATATAATAATTTAAATTAATAAGCGGTTAAAAGAAAAAAACGGATTTGGACTCGCAATCCTGGGAAACAGCCCCAAATCTCCCCCCGGGCTTTAAATATTAATCTATTGTATAAATTCTTATCAATAAGTAGATTCAAAAAACTTTAAAGTCGCAAATCGGCCCCTCAAACGTTAAATGCATTAAATAAACCTTTTTAGAAGCCGATTTAGACCCAAACGGCTCCAAAATGTCTCCTCACAGCGCTAAATAATTGAAACAATTCAGCGTCTTCAGGAGCCTCGAACCGCCCGCACAGCAGCTCAGTGAAATGAAACCGCGAAAAGCGCCGTTGAAGTGCCAGAGTTTAAATAAATCGGCGGTTTTTAAAAGCCGAATTGGGCTGTAAAACCCCTTATTTCTTTCTTTCTTTCTTTCTATCTTTCTTTCTTTTTGTCTTTCTTTCATTTTAATTTTTTTCTTTTTCTCTTCTTTCTAACTTTCTTTTTTCTATCTTTCTTTTTTCTATCTTTCTTTCTTTTTTTTTTAGTTTCCTTCTTCCTTTCTTCTTTCATTCTTTCTTCTTTCTTTCTTTATTTCTTTCTTTTTTCTTTCCTTATTCTTTCTTTCTTTTTACTATCTTTCTTTCTTTTTTTTTAATTTCTTTCTTTCTTTCTTAATTACTCTTTCTTTCTTCTCTCTTTTTTTTTTCTTCTTTCTTCTTTTATTTTTCAATCTTTCTTTCTCTTTTTTAATTTCTTTCTTTCTTTCTTTCTTTCTTTTCTTTCTTTCTTTCTTTCCTTCTTTCTTTCCTTATTTCTTTCTTTTCTCTTTCATTTTTCTTTCCTTTTTTCTTACTTTTTTCTTTCTTCCTTTCTTTCTTTCTTCTTTTTTCATTTTTTTCCTGCTTTTTTCTTTCTTTCTTTCTTTCTTTTTTCCATTGTTTCTCTCTTTTTGTAATTTCATTCTTTCCTTTTTCTTTCTTTCCTACTTTCTTACTTACTTTCTTTCTTTTTCTTTCTTTCCTACTTTCTTTCTTTCCTTCATTCTTTCTTTCTTTCTTTCTTTCTTTCTTTTTTTTTCCTTCTTCTTTATTTCTTTCTTCATTTTTCTTTTTCTTTCTTTCTTTCTTTTTTCTTTCTTTCTTGTTTCTTTCTTTCTTCTTTTTCCTTTCTTTCTTTCTTTTTTCTTACCTTCTTTCTTCTTTCTTTCTTTCTTTCTTTTTTTCCTTCTTTCCTACTATCTCTCTTTCTTTCTTCATTTCTTTATTTTTTCTTTCTTATTTCTTTCTTTCTTTCTTCTTTCTTACTTTTTTCTTTCTTTATTCTTTCTTTCTTAATTTCATTCTTTATTTCTTCTCTCATTCTTTCTTTTTTATTTTTTCTATCTTTCTTTCTTTCTTTATTTCTTCTTTCTTTATTTTTAATTTCTTTTTTTTCATTCTTTCTTCTCTATTTCTTATTTCTATTTCTCCTTTATTTCTTACTTCTTTCATACGTCTTTCTTACTTCTTTGTTTCTTCTTCCTTTCTTCTTCCTTTCTTCTTCCTTTCTTCTTCCTTTCTTCTTTCTTTCTTCTTTCTTTCTTCTTTCTTTCTTCTTTCTTTCTTCTTTCTTTCTTCTTTCTTTCATTCTTTCTTCTTTCTTTCTTCTTTTTTTCTTCTTTCTTTCTTACTTCTTTATTTCTTCTTTCTTTCTTCTTCCTTTCTTCTTCCTTTCTTCTTTCTTTCTTCTTCCTTTCTTCTTCCTTTCTTCTTCCTTTCTTCTTTCTTTCTTATTTCTTTCTTACTTCTTTCTTACTTCTTCTTTCTTCTTTGATTCTTCTTTCTTTCTTTCTTCTTTCTTTCTCCTTTCTTTCTTTCTTTCTTCTTTCTTCCTTACTTCTTTCTTTCTTCTCTATTCCTTTCTTCTTTCTTTCTTCGTTCTTTTGTTCTTCTTTCTTTCTTCATTCTTTCTTCTTTCTTTCTTCTTTCTACTTTCTTTCTTCTTTCTTTCTGCATTCTTTCTTTCTTCTTTCTTTCTTCTTTCTTTCTGCTTTCTTTCTTTCTTCTTTCTTTCTTCTATCTTTCTTCTTTCTTCTTTCTTAATTCTTTCTTACTTCTTTCTTTCTTCTTTCTTTCTTCTTTCTTTCTTTCTTCTTTCTTTCTTCTTTCTTCTTTTTTCTTTCTTTCTTCTTTCTTTCTTCTTTCATTTCTCTTTCCTTATTCTTCCTTTCTTCTTTCTTTCTTCTTTCTTACTTCTTTCTTTCTTCTTTCTTAATTCTTTCTTTCTTCTTTTTCTTCTTTCTTTCTTCTTTCTTCTTTCTTTCTTTCTTCTTTCTTCTTTCTTTCATTCTTCTTTCTTTCATTCTTCTTCTTTTCTTCATTCTTTCTTTCTTCTTTCTTTCTTAGTTCTTTCTTAGTTCTTTCTTTCTTCTTTCTTTCTTTCTTCTTTCTTTCTTTCTTTATTCATTCTTCCTTTCTTCATTCTTCCTTTCTTCATTCTTTCTTTCTTCTTACTTCTTTCTTTTTTCTTCTTTCTTTCTTTCTTCTGTCTTTCTTCTTTCTTTATTTTTCCATTCTTCTTCCTTTCTTCTTCCTTTCTTCATTCTTTCTTCTTTCTTTCTTCTTTTTTTTGTCTTTCTTTCTTACTTCCTTCTTACTTCCTTCTTACTACTTTCTTACTTCTTTCTTACTTCTTTCTTACTTCTTTCTTACTTCTCTCTTACTTCTTTCTTTCTTCTTTCTTTCTTACTTCTTTTTTTCTTCTTTCTTTCTTCTTTATTTCTTCTTTCTTTCTTCTTTCTTTCCTCTTTCTTTCTTCATTCTTCTTTCTTCTTTCTATCTTCTTTCTTTCTTCTTTCTATCTTCTTTCTTTCTTCTTTCTTTCTTCTTCCTTTCTTTCTTTTTCTTTCTTCTTTCTTTCTTTATTCTTCCTATTTTCTTCCTTTCTTCTTCATTTCTTCTTCCTTTATTCTTTCTTTCTTCGTTCTTTCTTTCTTCTTTCTTCTTTCTTTCTTTCTTAAATTCTTTCTTACTTCTTTCTTTGTTTCTTCTTTCGTCTTTCTTTCTGATTTCTTTCTTCTTTCTTTCTTTCTTCTTTCTTTCTTTCTTGTTTCTTTCTACTTTCTTCTTTCTTTCTTAATTCTTTCTTTCTTCTTTCTTTCTTTCTTCGTTCTATCTTCTTTATTACTTCTTTCTTACTTCTTTCTTTATTCTTTCTTCATTCTTTCTTCTTTCTTTCTTTCTTCTTTCTTTCTCTCTTCTTTCTTTCTTCTTTCTTTATTCTTTCATTCTTCTTTCTTTCTTCTTTCTTTCTTACTTCTTTCTTACTTACTTCTTTCTTATTTCTTTATTCTTTCTTCTTTCTTAATTCTTTCTTTCTTCTTTCCTTATTCTTTCTTTCTTCTTTCTTTCTTCTTTCTTTCTTCTTTCTTCTTTCTTTCTTTCTTCTTTCTTACTTCTTTCTTACTTCTTTCTTACTTCTTTCTTACTTCTTTCTTACTTCTTTTTTTCCTCTTTCTTTCTTCTTTCTTCTTTCTTCTTTCTTCTTTCTTCTTTCTTCTTTCTTCTTTCTTCTTTCTTCTTTCTTCTTTCTTCTTTCTTCTTTCTTCTTTCTTTCTTCTTTCTTTCTTTCTTCTTCCTTTCTTCTTTCTTTGTTCTTTCTTCTTTCTTTCTTTCTTCTTTCATTCTTACTTCTTTCTTTCTTCTTTCTTTCTTCTTTCTTTCTCTTTCTTTCTTCTTTCTTTCTTCTTTCTTATCTCTTTCTTTCTTCATTTTTCTTCTTCATTCTATCTCTTCTTTCTTCTTTCTTTCTTCTTCCTTTCTTTCTTTTTCTTTCTTCTTTCTTTCTTTATTCTTCCTATTTTCTTCCTTTCTTCTTCCTTTCTTCTTCCTTTCTTGTTTCTTTCTTCGTTCTTTCTTTCTTCTTCTTCTTTCTCTCTTCTTTCTTCTTTCTTACTTCTTACTTTCTTCTTTCCTTCTTCTTAATTTCTTCTTTCTTTCTTAACTTCTTACTTACTTCTTTCTTTGTTTCTTCTTTCTTTCTTCATTCTTTCTTCTTTCTTTCTTCTTTCTTTCTTACTTCTTACTTCTTTCTTTCTTTCTTCTTTCTTCTTTCTTTCTTCTTTCTTTCTTCTTTCTTTCTTCTTTCTTTATTATACTTTCTTCTTCCTTTCTTCTTCCTTTGTTTCTTCTTTCGTTCTTCTTTCTTTCTTCTTTATTTCTTTCTTCTTAATTTCTTCTTTCATTCTTCTTTCTTTCTTCATTCTTTCTTCTTTCTTTCTTCTTCTTTCTTTCTTCTTTCTTTCTTCTTTCTTTCTTACTTGTTCTTCTTTCTTTCTTCTTTCTTTCTTTTTTCATTCTTCTTTCTTTCTTCTTTCTGTCTTCTTTCTTCTTTCTCTCTTACTTCTTTACTTCTTTCTTACTTCTTTCTTACTTCTTTCTTTCTTCTTTCTTTCTTTCTTCTTTCTTTCTTTCTTCTTTCTTTCTTTCTTCTTTCTTTCTTCTTTCTTTCTTACTTCGTTCTTCTTTCTTCTTTCTTCTTTCTTCTTTCTTACTTCTTTCTTTCTTTCTTCTTTCTTTCTTCTTTCTTTCTGCTTTCTTTCTTCTTTCTTTTTGTCTTCATTCTTTCTTTTTTTTCTTCTTTCTTTCTTCTTTCTTTCCTCTTTCTTTCTTCTTACTTCTTTCTTCTTTCTTTCTTCTTTTTTCTTTTTATTTCTTCTTCGTTACTTTCTTCATTCTTTCTTCTTCCTTTCTTCCTTCTTTCTCTCTTCTTTCTTTCTCTCTTCTTTCTTCTTTCTTTCTTCTTTCTTTCTTCTTTCTTTCTTCTTTCTTTCTTCTTTCTTTCTTCTTTCTTTCTTCTTCCTTTCTTCTTTCTTTCTTCTTTCTGTCTTCTTTCTTTCTTCTTAATTTCTTTCTTTCATTCTTCTTTCTTTCTTCCTTCTTTCTTCTTTCTTTCTTTCTTCTTTCTTTCTTCTTTCTTTCCTTCTTTTTTCTTTCGTCTTTCTTTCTTCTTTCTGTCTTCTTTCTTTCTTCTTAATTTCTTTCTTTCATTCTTCTTTCTTTCTTCTTTCTTTCTTTCTTTTTTCTTTCCACTTTCTTTCTTTCTTTCTTCTTTCTTTCTTTCTTCTTTCCTTCTTCTTTCTTTCGTCTTTCTTCTTCTTTCTTTCTTCTTTCTTCTTTCTTTCTTCTTTCTTTCTTACTGCTTTCTTTCTACTTCTTTCTTCTTTCTTTCTTACTTCTTTCTTTCTTTCTTCTTTCTTACTTCTTTTTTCTTTCTTTCTTCTTTCTTTCTGCTTTCTTTCTTCTTTCTTTCTTTCTTCTTTCTTTCTCCTTTCTTTCTTCTTTCTTTATTTTTTCTTTCTTCTTTCTTTCTTCTTTCTTTCTTACTTCTTTCTTTCTTACTTCTTCTTATTTCTTTCTTCTTTCTTCTTTCTTTCTTCTTTCTTCTTTCTTCTTTCTTCTTTCTTTATCTTCTTTCTCCTTCTTTCTTCTTTCTTTCTTCTTTCTTTCTTATTTCTTTCTTTGTTCTTTCTTTCTTACTTCTTTCATTCTTCTTTCTTTCTACTCTCTCTCTTCTTTCTTCTTTCTTTCTATTTCTTTTTCCTTTCTTCTTTCTTTCTTCTTCTTTCTTCTTTCTTCTTTATTCCTTCTTTCTTACTTCTTTTTTCTCTTTATTTCTTCTTCGTTTCTTTCTTCATTCTTTCTTCTTCCTTTCTTCCTTCTTTCTCTCTTCTTTCTTTCTTTCTTCTTTCTTCTTCTTTCTTCTTCTTTCTTCTATCTTTCTTCTTCTTTCTTCTTTCTTTCTTCTTTCTTTCTTTCTTCTTTCTTTCCTTCTTTCTTCTTTCTTTCTTCTTTCTTTCTTACTTCTTTCTTCTTATTTCTTTTTTCTTTCCTCCTTATTTTTCTTTCTTTCTTCTTTCTTTCTTCTTTCTTTCTTCTTTCTTTCTTCTTTCTTTCTTCTTTCTTTCTTCTTTCTTTCTTGCTCTTTCTTCTTTCTTCATTCTTCTTTCTTCTTTCTTCTTCTTTTTTCTTCTTTCTTCTTCTTTCTTCTTTTTTATTTCTTTATTTTTCTTTCTTCTTTCTTCTTCTTTGTTTCTTCTTTCTTTCTTTCTTCTTTCTTTCATTCTTTCTTCTTTCTTTCTTTCTTCCCTCTTTCTTTCTTCCTTCTTTCTTTCTTTTTTCTTTCTTCTTTCTTTCTTCTTTCTTCTTCTTTCTTTCTTCTTTCTTTCTTCTTTCTTTCTTTCTTCTTCTTTCTTCCTTCTTTCTTTTTCTTTCTTTTTTCTTTCGTTCTCTTCCTTACTTCTTTCTTTCTTACTTCTCCCTTACTTCTTTCTTTCTTCTTTCTTTCTTCTTTCTTTATACTTACTTCTTCTTCCTTTCTTCTTCCTTTCTTTCTTCTTTCTTTCTTCTTTCTTTCTTCTTTCTTTCTTCTTTCTTACTTCTTTCTTACTTCTTTTTACTTCTTTCTTACTCCTTTCTTTCTTCTTTCTTTCTTCTTTCTTTCTTTCTTCTTCTTTCTTCCTTCTTTCTTTTTTCTTTCTTTTTTCTTTCGTTCTTCTTCCTTACTTCTTTCTTTCTTACTTCTCCTTACTTCTTTCTTTCTTCTTTCTTTCTTCTTTCTTTATACTTACTTTCTTCTTCCTTTCTTCTTCCTTTCTTTCTTCTTTCTTTCTTCTTTCTTTCTTACTTCTTTCTTACATCTTTCTTCTTTCATTGTTCCTTCTTTCTTTCTTTCTTCTTTCTCTCTTTCTTCTTTCTTTCTTCTTCCTTTCTTCCTTCTTTCTCTCTTCTTTCTTTCTTTCTTCTTTCTTCTTTCTTTCTTCTTCTTTCTTCTTTCTTTCTTCTTTTTTTCTTCTTTATTTCTTTCTTCTTAATTTCCTTCTTTCATTGTTCTTTTTTCTTCTTTCTTTCTTTTTTCTTTCTTCTTTCTTTCTTCTTTCTTCTTTCTGTCTTCTTTATTTTTTCATTCTTCTTTCTGCTATCTTTCTTCTTTCTTTCTTTCTTCTTTCTTTCTTCTTTCTTTATTCTTACTTTCTTCTTCCTTTCTTCTTCCTTTGTTTCTTCTTTCGTTCTTCTTTCTTTCTTCTTTATTTCTTTCTTCTTAATTTCTTTCTTTCATTCTTCTTTCTTTCTTCATTCTTTCTTCTTTCTTTCTTCTTTCTTTCTTTCTTCTTTCTTTCTTCTTTCTTTCTAACTTGTTCTTCTTTCTTTCTTCTTTCTTTCTTTTTTCATTCTTCTTTCTTTCTTCTTTCTGTCTTCTTTCTTCTTTCTCTCTTACTTCTTTACTTCTTTCTTACTTCTTTCTTACTTCTTTATTTCTTCTTTCTTCTTTCTTTCTTCTTTCTTTCTTTCTTCTTTCTTTCTTCTTTCTTTCTTCTTTCTTTCTTACTTCTTTCTTCTTTCTTCTTTCTTCTTTCTTTCTTCTTTCTTTCTTTCTTCTTTCTTTCTTCTTTCTTTCTTATTTCTTTCTTTCTTCTTTCTTTCTTTCTTTCTTCTTTCTTTCTTCTTTCTTTCCTTCTTATTTCTTCTTTCTTTCTTTTTTCTTTCTACTTTCTTTCTTTATTTCTTCTTTCTTTCTTTCTTCTTTCCTTCTTCTTTCCTTCGTCTTTCTTTCTTCTTTCTTTCTTCTTTCTTCTTTCTTTCTTCTTTCTTTCTTACTGCTTTCTTTCTTACTTCTTTCTTCTTTCTTTCTTACTTCTTTCTTTCTTTCTTCTTTCTTACTTCTTTTTTCTTTCTTTCTTCTTTCTTTCTGCTTTCTTTCTTCTTTCTTTCTTTCTTCTTTCTTTCTGCTTTCTTTCTTCTTTCTTTATTTTTTATTTCTTCTTTCTTTCTTCTTTCTTTCTTACTTCTCTCTTTCTTACTTCTTTCTTATTTCTTTCTTCTTTCTTCTTTCTTTCTTCTTTCTTCTTTCTTCTTTCTTCTTTCTTTATTCTTTCTTTCTCCTTTCTTTCTTCTTTCTTTCTTCTTTCTTTCTTATTTCTTTCTTTGTTCTTTCTTTCTTACTTCTTTCATTCTTCTTTCTTTCTCTCTCTTTCTTCTTTCTTCTTTCTTTCTTCTTTCTTTTTCTTTCTTCTTTCTTTCTTCTTTCTTTCTTCTTTCTTTCTTCTTTCTTTCTTCTTTCTTCTTTCTTTCTTCTTTCTTTCTTCTTTCTTTCTTCTTTCTTTCTTCTTTCTTTCTTCTTTCTATCTTCTTTCTTTCTTAATTCTTTCTTACTTCTTTTTGTCTTTCTTCTTTCTTCTTTCTTCTTTCTTCATTCTTTCTTCTTTCTTTCTTCTTTTTTTCTTTTTTCTTTCTTTCTTCTTTCTTTCTTACTTGTTCTTCTTTCTTTCTTCTTTCTTTCTTTTTTCATTCTTCTTTCTTTCTTCTTTCTGTCTTCTTTCTTCTTTCTCTCTTACTTCTTTACTTCTTTCTTACTTCTTTCTTACCTCTTTATTTCTTCTTTCTTCTTTCTCTCTTCTTTCTTTCTTTCTTCTTTCTTTCTTCTTTCTTTCTGCTTTCTTTCTTCTTTCTTTTTGTCTTCTTTCTTTCTTTTTTTTCTTCATTCTTTCTTCTTTCTTTCCTCTTTCTTTCTTTCTTCCTTCTTTCTTTTTTCTTTCTTCTTTTTTCTTTTTATTTCTTCTTCGTTTCTTTCTTCATTCTTTCTTCTTACTTTCTTCCTTCTTTCTCTCTTCTTTCTTTCTTCTTTCTTCTTTCTTTCTTCTTTCTTTCTTCTTTCTTTCTTCTTTCTTTCTTCTTTCTATCTTCTTTCTTTCTTACTTCTTTCTTACTTCTTTTTGTCTTTCTTCTTTCTTCTTTCTTCTTTCTTTCTTCTTTCTTTCTTCTTTCTTTCTTCTTTCTTACTTCTTTCTTACTTCTTTTTTACTTCTTTCTTACTCCTTTCTTTCTTCTTTCTTTCTTCTTTCTTTCTTTCTTCTTCTTTCTTCCTTCTTTCTTTTTTCTTTCTTTTTTCTTTCGTTCTTCTTCCTTACTTCTTTCTTTCTTACTTCTCCCTTACTTCTTTCTTTCTTCTTTCTTTCTTCTTTCTTTATACTTACTTTCTTCTTCCTTTCTTCTTCCTTTCTTTCTTCTTTCTTTCTTCTTTCTTTCTTCTTTCTTTCTTCTTTCTTACTTCTTTCTTACTTCTTTTTTACTTCTTTCTTACTCCTTTCTTTCTTCTTTCTTTCTTCTTTCTTTCTTTCTTCTTCTTTCTTCCTTCTTTCTTTTTTCTTTCTTTTTTCTTTCGTTCTTCTTCCTTACTTCTTTCTTTCTTACTTCTCCCTTACTTCTTTCTTTCTTCTTTCTTTCTTCTTTCTTTATACTTACTTTCTTCTTCCTTTCTTCTTCCTTTCTTTCTTCTTTCTTTCTTCTTTCTTTCTTACTTCTTTCTTACATCTTTCTTCTTTCATTGTTCCTTCTTTCTTTCTTTCTTCTTTCTCTCTTTCTTCTTTCTTTCTTCTTCCTTTCTTCCTTCTTTCTCTCTTTCTTCTTTCTCTCTTTCTTCTTTCTTTCTTCTTCCTTTCTTCCTTCTTTCTCTCTTCTTTCTTTCTTTCTTCTTTCTTCTTTCTTTCTTCTTTCTTTCTTCTTTTTTTCTTTTTTTCTTCTTTATTTCTTTCTTCTTAATTTCTTTCTTTCATTGTTCTTTTTTCTTCTTTCTTTCTTTCTTTCTTCTTTCTTTCTTCTTTCTTTCTTCTTTCTTCTATCTTTCTTCTTTCTTTTTTCTTTCTTCTTTCTGCTATCTTTCTTCTTTCTTTCTTCTTTCTTTCATCTTTCTTTTTTCTTTCTTTCTTCTTTCTTATTTCTTTCTTCTTTCTTTATTCTTTCTTTCTTCTTTCTTTCTTTTTTCTTTAATTCTTCTTTCTGACTTCTTTCTTTCTTCTTTCTTTCTTCTTTCTTTATTCTTACTTTCTTCTTCCTTTCTTCTCCCTTTGTTTCTTCTTTCGTTCTTCTTTCTTTCTTCTTTATTTCTTTCTTCTTAATTTCTTTCTTTCATTCTTCTTTCTTTCTTCATTCTTTCCTCTTTCTTTCTTTCTTCTTAATTTCTTTCTTTCATTCTTCTTTATTTCTTCTTTCTTTCTTCTTTCTTTCTTCTTTCTTTCTTCTTTCTTTCCTTCTTATTTCTTCTTTCTTTCTTTTTTCTTTCTACTTTCCTTCTTTCTTTCTTCTTTCTTTCTTTCTTCTTTCCTTCTTCTTTCTTTCGTCTTTCTTTCTTCTTTCTTTCTTCTTTCTTCTTTCTTTCTTCATTCTTTCTTACTGCTTTCTTTCTTACTTCTTTCTTCTTTCTTTCTTACTTCTTTCTTTCTTTCTTCTTTCTTACGTCTTTTTTCTTTCTTTCTTCTTTCTTTCTGCTTTCTTTCTTCTTTCTTTCTTTCTTCTTTCTTTCTGCTTTCTTTCTTCTTTCTATATTTTTTCTTTCTTCTTTCTTTCTTACTTCTTTATTTCTTACTTCTTTCTTATTTCTTTCTTCTTTCTTCTTTCTTTCTTCTTTCTTCTTTCTTCTTTCTTCTTTCTTCTTTCTTTATTCTTTCTTTCTCCTTTCTTTCTTCTTTCTTTCTTCTTTCTTTCTTATTTCTTTCTTTGTTCTTTCTTTCTTACTTCTTTCATTCTTCTTTCTTTCTTCTCTCTTTCTTCTTTCTTCTTTCTTTCTTCTTTCTTTTTTCTTTCTTCTTTCTTTCTTCTTTCTTTCTTCTTTCTTTCTTTATTCCTTCTTTCTTCTTTCTTACTTCTTTTTTCTTTTTATTTCTTCTTCGTTTCTTTCTTCATTCTTTCTTCTTCCTTTCTTCCTTCTTTCTCTCTTCTTTCTTTCTTTCTTCTTTCTTCTTCTTTCTTCTTTCTTTCTTCTTTCTTTCTTCTTTCTTTCTTCTTTCTTTCCTTCTTTCTTCTTTCTTTCTTCTTTCTTTCGTACTTCTTTCTTCTTTATTTCTTTTTTCTTTCCTCCTTATTTCTTCTTTCTTTCTTCTTTCTTTCTTCTTTCTTTATTCTTTCTTTCTTCTTTCTTTCTTCTTTCTTTCTTGCTTCTTTCTTACTTCTTTCTGTCTTTCTTATTTCTTCTTTCTTCTTTCTTCTTTCTTCTTTCTTTCTTTCTTCTTTCTTTCTTCTTTTTTTCTTCTTTCTTCTTTCTTTCTTCTTTTTTATTTCTTTATTTTTCTTTCTTCTTTCTTTCTTCTTTGATTCTTCTTTCTTTCTTTCTTCTTTCTTTCATTCTTTCTTCTTTCTTTCTTTCTTCCCTCTTTCTTTCTTTCTTCCTTCTTTCTTTCTTTTTTCTTTCTTCTTTCTTTCTTCTTTCTTTCTTCTTTCTTTCTTCTTTCTTTCTTCTTTCTTACTTCTTTCTTACTTCTTTTTTACTTCTTTCTTACTCCTTTCTTACTTCTTTCTTTCTTCTTTCTTTCTTCTTTCTTTCTTTCTTCTTCTTTCTTCCTTCTTTCTTTTTTCTTTCTTTTTTCTTTCGTTCTTCTTCCTTACTTCTTTCTTTCTTAAATCTCCCTTACTTCTTTCTTTCTTCTTTCTTTCTTCTTTCTTTATACTTACTTTCTTCTTCCTTTCTTCTTCCTTTCTTTCTTCTTTCTTTCTTCTTTCTTTCTTACTTCTTTCTTACATCTTTCTTCTTTCATTGTTCCTTCTTTCTTTCTTTCTTCTTTCTCTCTTTCTTCTTTCTTTCTTCTTCCTTTCTTCCTTCTTTCTCTCTTCTTTCTTTCTTTCTTCTTTCTTCTTTCTTCTTTCTTTCTTCTTTCTTTCTTCTTTATTTCTTCTTTATTTCTTTCTTCTTAATTTCTTTCTTTCATTGTTCTTTTTTCTTCTTTCTTTCTTTTTTCTTTCTTCTTTCTTTCTTTCTTCTTTCTTTCTTCTTTCTTCTTTCTTTCTTCTTTCTTTTTTCATTCTTCTTTCTGCTATCTTTCTTCTTTCTTTCTTTCTTCTTTCTTTCTTCTTTCTTTCTTCTTTCTTTCTTCTTTCTTCTTTCTTTCTTCTTTCTTTCTTCTTTCTTTCTTCTTTCTTTCTTTTTTCTTTAATTCTTCTTTCTTACTTCTTTCTTTCTTCTTTCTTTATTCTTACTTTCTTCTTCCTTTCTTCTTCATTTGTTTCTTCTTTCGTTCTTCTTTCTTTCTTCTTTATTTCTTTCTTCTTAATTTCTTTCTTTCATTCTTCTTTCTTTCTTCATTCTTTCTTCTTTCTTTATTCTTTCTTTCTTTCTTCTTTCTTTCTTCTTTCTTTCTTACTTGTTCTTCTTTCTTTCTTCTTTCTTTCTTTTTTTCATTCTTCTTTCTTTCTTCTTTCTGTCTTCTTTCTTCTTTCTGTCTTACTTCTTTACTTCTTTCTTACTTCTTTCTTACTTCTTTATTTCTTCTTTCTTCTTTCTTTCTTCTTTCTTTCTTTCTTCTTTCTTTATTTCTTCTTTCTTTCTTCTTTCTTTCTTACTTCTTTCTTCTTTCTTCTTTCTTCTTTCTTCTTTCTTTCTTCTTTCTTTCTGCTTTCTTTCTTCTTTCTTTTTGTCTTCTTTCTTTCTTTTTTTTCTTTTTTCTTTCTTCTTTCTTTCTCTCTTCTTTCTTTCTTTCTTTCTTCTTTCTTTCTTCTTTCTTTCCTTCTTATTTCTTCTTTCTTTCTTTTTTCTTTCTACTTTCTTTCTTTCTTTCTTCTTTCTTTCTTTCTTTCTTCTTTCTTTCTTCTTTCTTTCCTTCTTATTTCTTCTTTCTTTCTTTTTTCTTTCTACTTTCTTTCTTTCTTTCTTCTTTCTTTCTTTCTTCTTTCCTTCTTCTTTCTTTCGTCTTTCTTTCTTCTTTTTTCTTCTTTCTTCTTTCTTCTTTCTTTCTTCTTTCTTTCTTACTGCTTTCTTTCTTACTTCTTTCTTCTTTCTTTCTTACTTCTTTCTTTCTTTCTTCTTTCTTACTTCTTTTTTCTTTCTTTCTTCTTTCTTTCTGCTTTCTTTCTTCTTTCTTTCTTTCTTCTTTCTTTCTGCTTTCTTTCTTCTTTCTTTATTTTTTCTTTCTTCTTTCTTTCTTCTTTCTTTCTTACTTCTCTCTTTCTTACTTCTTTCTTATTTCTTTCTTCTTTCTTCTTTCTTCTTTCTTTCTTCTTTCTTTCTTATTTCTTTCTTTGTTCTTTCTTTCTTAGTTCTTTCATTCTTCTTTCTTTCTTCTCTCTTTCTTCTTTCTTCTTTCTTTCTTCTTTCTTTTTTCTTTCTTCTTTCTTTCTTCTTTCTTTCTTCTTTCTTTCTTTATTCCTTCTTTCTTCTTTCTTACTTCTTTTTTCTTTTTATTTCTTCTTCGTTTCTTTCTTCATTCTTTCTTCTTCCTTTCTTCCTTCTTTCTCTCTACTTTCTTTCTTTCTTCTTTCTTCTTCTTTCTTCTTTCTTTCTTCTTTCTTTCTTCTTTCTTTCTTCTTTCTTTCTTTGTTCTTAATTTCTTTCTTTCATTCTTCTTTCTTTCTTCTTTCTTTCTTCTTTCTTCCCTCCTTATTTCTTCTTTCTTTCTTCTTTCTTACTTCTTTCTTTCTTCTTTCTTCTTTCTTTCTTCTTTCTTTCTTCTTTCTTTCTTCTTTCTTTCTTACTTCTTTCTTACTTCTTTCTGTCTTTCTTCTTTCTTCTTTCTTCTTTCTTCTTTCTTCTTTCTTCTTTCTTTCTTCTTTCTTTCTTTCTTCTTTCTTTCTTCTTTTTTTCTTCTTTCTTCCTTCTTTCTTCTTTTTTATTTCTTTATTTTTCTTTCTTCTTTCTTTCTTCTTTGTTTCTTCTTTCTTTCTTTCTACTTTCTTTCATTCTTTCTTCTTTCTTTCTTTCTTCCCTCTTTCTTTCTTTCTTCCTTCTTTCTTTCTTTTTTCTTTCTTCTTTCTTTCTTCTTTCTTTCTTCTTTCTTTCTTCTTTCTTTCTTCTTTCTTTCTTTCTTCTTCTTTCTTCCTTCTTTCTTTTTTCTTTCATTTTTCTTTCTTTCTTCTTCCTTACTTCTTTCTTTCTTACTTCTTCCTTTCTTCTTTCTTTCTTCTTTCTTTCTTCTTTCTTTATACTTACTTTCTTCTTCCTTTCTTCTTCCTTTCTTTCTTCTTTCTTTCTTCTTTCTTTCTTACTTCTTTCTTACATCTTTCTTCTTTCTTTCTTACTTCTTTCTTCTTTCTTTCTTACTTCTTTCTTTCTTCTTTCTTCTTTCATTGTTCCTTCTTTCTTTCTTTCTTCTTTCTCTCTTTCTTCTTTCTTTCTTCTTCCTTTCTTCCTTCTTTCTCTCTTCTTTCTTTCTTTCTTCTTTCTTCTTTCTTTCTTCTTTCTTTCTTCTTTTTTTTCTTTTTTTCTTCTTTATTTCTTTCTTCTTAATTTCTTTCTTTCATTGTTCTTTTTTCTTCTCTCTTTCTTTTTTCTTTCTTCTTTCTTTCTTTCTTTCTTCTTTCTTTCTTCTTTCTTTCTTCTTTCTTCTTTCTTTCTTCTTTCTTTTTTCTTTCTTTCTTCTTTCTTCTTTCTTTCTTCTTTCTTTTTTCTTTCTTCTTTCTGCTATCTTTCTTCTTTCTTTCTTCTTTCCTTCTTCTTTCTTTTTTCTTTCTTTCTTCTTTCTTATTTCTTTCTTCTTTCTTTTTTCTTTCTTTCTTCTTTCTTTCTTTTTTCTTTAATTCTTCTTTCTGACTTCTTTCTTTCTTCTTTCTTTCTTCTTTCTTTATTCTTACTTTCTTCTTCCTTTCTTCTTCCTTTGTTTCTTCTTTCGTTCTTCTTTCTTTCTTCTTTATTTCTTTCTTCTTACTTTCTTTCATTCTTCTTTCTTTCTTCATTCTTTCTTCTTTCTTTCTTCTTTCTTTCTTCTTTCTTTCTTACTTGTTCTTCTTTCTTTCTTCTTTCTTTCTTTTTTTCATTCTTCTTTCTTCTTTCTGTCTTCTTTCTTCTTTCTCTCTTACTTCTTTACTTCTTTCTTACTTCTTTCTTTCTTCTTTCTTCTTTCTTTCTTCTTTCTTCTATCTTCTTTCTTTCTTTCTTCTTTCTTTCTTCTTTCTTTCTTTCTTCTTTCTTCTTTCTTCTTTCTTTCTTCTTTCTTTCTTTCTTCTTTCTTTCTTCTTTCTTTCTGATTTCTTTCTTCTTTCTTTTTGTCTTCTTTCTTTCTTTTTTTTCTTCTTTCTTTCTTCTTTCTTTCTTCTTTCTTTATTCTTACTTTCTTCTTCCTTTCTTCTTCCTTTGTTTCTTCTTTCGTTCTTCTTTCTTTCTTCTTTATTTCTTTCTTCTTAATTTCTTTCTTTCATTCTTCTTTCTTTCTTCATTCTTTCTTCTTTCTTTCTTCTTTCTTTCTTTCTTCTTTCTTTCTTCTTTCTTTCTTACTTGTTCTTCTTTCTTTCTTTTTTTCATTCTTCTTTCTTTCTTCTTTCTGTCTTCTTTCTTCTTTCTCTCTTACTTCTTTACTTCTTTCTTACTTCTTTCTTACTTCTTTCTTTCTTCTTTCTTCTTTCTTTCTTCTTTCTTTCTTTCTTCATTCTTTCTTTCTTCTTTCTTTCTTCTTTCTTTCCTACTTCTTTCTTCTTTCTTCTTTCTTCTTTCTTCTTTCTTTCTTCTTTATTTCTTTCTTTCTTCTTTCTCTCTTTCTTCTTTCTTTCTTCTTTCTTTCTTCTTTCTTTCCTCTTTCTTTCTTTCTTCTTAATTTCTTTCATTCATTCTTCTTTCTTTCTTCTTTCTTTCTTCTTTTTTTCTTTCTTCTTTCTTTCCTTCTTTCTTCTTTCTTTCTTCTTTCTTTCGTACTTCTTTCTTCTTTATTTCTTTTTTCTTTCCTCCTTATTTCTTCTTTCTTTCTTCTTTCTTTCTTCTTCCTTTCTTCT
The DNA here is from genome assembly GCF_036013475.1 of Columba livia. Classification (NCBI taxonomy): domain Eukaryota; kingdom Metazoa; phylum Chordata; class Aves; order Columbiformes; family Columbidae; genus Columba; species Columba livia. Next base: position 10,275 of record NW_027043537.1, on the reverse strand, counting down.
TTCTTTCCTCTTTCTTTCTTTCTTCCTTCTTTCTTCTTTCTTTCTTCTTTTTTCTTTTTATTTCTTCTTCGTTTCTTTCTTCATTCTTTCTTCTTCCTTTCTTCCTTCTTTCTCTCTTCTTCTTTCTTTCTTCTTTCTTCTTTCTTTCTTCTTTCTTTCTTCTTTCTTTCTTCTTTCTTTCTTCTTTCTTTCTTCTTAAGTTCTTTCTTTCATTCTTCTTTCTTTCTTCTTCCTTTCTTCCTTCTTTCTCTCTTCTTTCTTTCTTTCTTCTTTCTTCTTTCTTTCTTCTTTCTTTCCTTCTTATTTCTTCTTTCTTTCTTTTTTCTTTCTACTTTCTTTCTTTCTTTCTTCTTTCTTCTTTCTTCTTTCTTTCTTCTTTCTTTCTTACTGCTTTCTTTCTTACTTCTTTCTTCTTTCTTTCTTTCTTCTTTCTTTCTTTCTTCTTTCTTACTTCTTTTTTCTTTCTTTCTGCTTTCTTTCTTCTTGCTTTCTGCTTTCTTTCTTCTTTCTTTATTTTTTCTTTCTTCTTTCTTTCTTCTTTCTTTCTTACTTCATTCTTTCTTACTTCTTTCTTATTTCTTTCTTCTTTCTTCTTTCCTTCTTCTTTCTTCTTTCTTCTTTCTTTATTATTTCTTTCTCCTTTCTTTCTTCTTTCTTTCTTCTTTCTTTCTTATTTCTTTCTTTGTTCTTTCTTTCTTACTTCTTTCATTCTTCTTTCTTTCTTCTCTCTTTCTTCTTTCTTCTTTCTTTCTTCTTTCTTTTTTCTTTCTTCTTTCTTTCTTCTTTCTTTCTTCAATCTTTCTTTATTACTTCTTCTTTCTTACTTCTTTTTTCTTTTTATTTCTTCTTCGTTTCTTTCTTCATTCTTTCTACTTCCTTTCTTCCTTCTTTCTCTCTTCTTTCTTTCTTTCTTCTTTCTCTCTTCTTTCTTTCTTTCTTCTTTCTTCTTCTTTCTTCTTTCTTTCTTCTTTCTTTCTTCTTTCTTTCTTCTTTCTTTCTTTCTTCTTAATTTCTTTCTTTCATTCTTCTTTCTGTCTTCTTTCTTTCGTACTTCTTTCTTCTTTATTTCTTTTTTCTTTCCTCCTTATTTCTTCTTTCTTTGTTCTTTCGTTCTTCTTTCTTTCTTACTTCTTTCTTACTTATATATTTCTTCTTACTTACTTCTTTCTTACTTCTTTCTTTCTTCTTTCTTCTTTCTTTCTTCTTTCTTTCTTCTTTCTTTCTTTCTTTTTTCTTTCTTCTTTTTTTCTTCTTTCTTCTTTCTTTCTTCTTTTTTATTTCTTTATTTTTCTTTCTTCTTTCTTTCTTCTCTGTTTCTTCTTTCTTTCTTTCTTCTTTCTTTCTTCTTTCTTTCTTCTTTCTTACTTCTTTCTTACTTCTTTTTTACTTCTTTCTTACTCCTTTCTTACTTCTTTCTTTCTTCTTTCTTTCTTCTTTCTTTCTTTCTTCTTCTTTCTTCCTTCTTTCTTTTTTCTTTCTTTTTTCTTTCGTTCTTCTTCCTTACTTCTTTCTTTCTTACTTCTTCCTTACTTCTTTCTTTCTTCTTTCTTTATACTTACTTTCTTCTTCCTTTCTTCTTCCTTTCTTTCTTCTTTCTTCTTTCTTTCTTACTTCTTTCTTACATCTTTCTTCTTTCTTTCTTACTTCTTTCTTCTTTCTTTCTTACTTCTTTCTTTCTTCTTTCTTCTTTCATTGTTCCTTCTTTCTTTCTTTCTTCTTTCTCTCTTTCTTCTTTCTTTCTTCTTCCTTTCTTCCTTCTTTCTCTCTTCTTTCTTTCTTTCTTCTTTCTTCTTTCTTTCTTCTTTCTTTCTTCTTTTTTTCTTCTTTATTTCTTTCTTCTTAATTTCTTTCTTTCATTGTTCTTTTTTCTTCTTTCATTCTTTTTTCTTTCTTCTTTCTTTCTTTCTTCTTTCTTTCTTCTTTCTTCTTTCTTCTTTCTTTTTTCTTTCTTCTTTCTGCTATCTTTCTTCTTTCTTTCTTTCTTCCTTCTTTCTTCTTTCTTCTTTCTCTCTTCTTTCTTTCTTTCTTCTTTCTTTCTTCTTTCTTTCTGCTTTCTTTCTTCTTTCTTTTTGTCTTCTTTCTTTCTTTTTTTTCTTCTTTCTTTCTTCTTTCTTTCTTCTTCGTTTCTTTCTTCATTCTTTCTTCTTTCTTTCTTCCTTCTTTCTCTCTTCTTTCTTTCTTTCTTCTTTCTTCTTTCTTTCTTCTTTCTATCTTCTTTCTTTCTTACTTCTTTCTTACTTCTTTCTGTCTTTCTTCTTTCTTCTTTCTTCTTTCTTTCTTCTTTCTTTCTTCTTTGTTTCTTCTTTCTTTCTTTCTTCTTTCTTTCATTCTTTCTTCTTTCTTTCTTTCTTCCCTCTTTCTTTCTTTCTTCCTTCTTTCTTTCTTCTTTCTTTCTTCTTTCTTACTTCTTTCTTACTTCTTTTTTACTTCTTTCTTACTCCTTTCTTTCTTCTTTCTTTCTTCTTTCTTTCTTTCTTCTTCTTTCTTCCTTCTTTCTTTTTTCTTTCTTTTTTCTTTCGTTCTTCTTCCTTACATCTTTCTTTCTTACTTCTTCCTTACTTCTTTCTTTCTTCTTTCTTTCTTCTTTCTTTATACTTCCTTTCTTCTTCCTTTCTTCTTCCTTTCTTTCTTCTTTCTTTCTTCTTTCTTTCTTACTTCTTTCTTACATCTTTCTTCTTTCTTTCTTACTTCTTTCTTCTTTCTTTCTTACTTCTTTCTTTCTTCTTTCTTCTTTCTTTGTTCCTTCTTTCTTTCTTTCTTCTTTCTCTCTTTCTTCTTTCTTTCTTCCTTCTTTCTCTCTTCTTTCTTTCTTTCTTCTTTCTTCTTTCTTTCTTCTTTCTTTCTTCTTTTTTCTTCTTTATTTCTTTCTTCTTAATTTCTTTCTTTCATTGTTCTTTTTTCTTCTTTCTTTCTTTTTTCTTTCTTCTTTCTTTCTTTCTTCTTTCTTTCTTCTTTCTTCTTTCTTTCTTCTTTCTTTTTTCTTTCTTCTTTCTGCTATCTTTCTTCTTTCTTTCTTTCTTCTTTCTTTCTTCTTTCTTTTTTCTTTCTTTCTTCTTTCTTCTTTCTTTCTTCTTTCTTTCTTCTTTCTTTCTTCTTTCTTTATTCTTACTTTCTTCTTCCTTTCTTCTTCCTTTGTTTCTTCTTTCGTTCTTCTTTCTTTCTTCTTTATTTCTTTCTTCTTAATTTCTTTCTTTCATTCTTCTTTCTTTCTTCATTCTTTCTTCTTTCTTTCTTCTTTCTTTCTTTCTTCTTTCTTTCTTCTTTCTTTCTTACTTGTTCTTCTTTCTTTCTTCTTTCTTTCTTTTTTCATTCTTCTTTCTTTCTTCTTTCTGTCTTCTTTCTTCTTTCTCTCTTACTTCTTTACTTCTTTCTTACTTCTTTCTTACTTCTTTCTTTCTTCTTTCTTTCTTTCTTCTTTCTTTCTTTCTTCTTTCTTTCTTCTTTCTTTCTTACTTCGTTCTTCTTTCTTCTTTCTTCTTTCTTCTTTCTTACTTCTTTCTTTCTTTCTTCTTTCTTTCTTCTTTCTTTCTGCTTTCTTTCTTCTTTCTTTTTGTCTTCATTCTTTCTTTTTTTTCTTCTTTCTTTCTTCTTTCTTTCCTCTTTCTTTCTTTCTTACTTCTTTCTTCTTTCTTTCTTCTTTTTTCTTTTTATTTCTTCTTCGTTACTTTCTTCATTCTTTCTTCTTCCTTTCTTCCTTCTTTCTCTCTTCTTTCTTTCTTTCTTCTTTCTTTTTTCTTTCTTCTTTCTTTCTTCTTTCTTTCTTCTTTCTTTCTTCTTCCTTTCTTCTTTCTTTCTTCTTTCTGTCTTCTTTCTTTCTTCTTAATTTCTTTCTTTCATTCTTCTTTCTTTCTTCCTTCTTTCTTCTTTCTTTCTTTCTTCTTTCTTTCTTCTTTCTTTCCTTCTTTTTTCTTTCCTCTTTCTTTCTTCTTTCTGTCTTCTTTCTTTCTTCTTTATTTCTTTCTTTCATTCTTCTTTCTTTCTTCTTTCTTTCTTTCTTTTTTCTTTCCACTTTCTTTCTTTCTTTCTTCTTTCTTTCTTTCTTCTTTCCTTCTTCTTTCTTTCGTCTTTCTTTCTTCTTTCTTCCTTCTTTCTTCTTTCTTTCTTCTTTCTTTCTTACTGCTTTCTTTCTTACTTCTTTCTTCTTTCTTTCTTACTTCTTTCTTTCTTTCTTCTTTCTTACTTCTTTTTTCTTTCTTTCTTCTTTCTTTCTGCTTTCTTTCTTCTTTCTTTCTTTCTTCTTTCTTTCTCCTTTCTTTCTTCTTTCTTTATTTTTTCTTTCTTCTTTCTTTCTTCTTTCTTTCTTACTTCTTTCTTTCTTACTTCTTTCTTATTTCTTTCTTCTTTCTTCTTTCTTTCTTCTTTCTTCTTTCTTCTTTCTTCTTTCTTTATTCTTTCTTTCTCCTTTCTTTCTTCTTTCTTTCTTCTTTCTTTCTTATTTCTTTCTTTGTTCTTTCTTTCTTACTTCTTTCATTCTTCTTTCTTTCTTCTCTCTTTCTTCTTTCTTCTTTCTTTCTTATTTCTTTTTCCTTTCTTCTTTCTTTCTTCTTTCTTTCTTCTTTCTTTCTTTATTCCTTCTTTCTTAGTTCTTTTTTCTCTTTATTTCTTCTTCGTTTCTTTCTTCATTCTTTCTTCTTCCTTTCTTCCTTCTTTCTCTCTTCTTTCTTTCTTTCTTCTTTCTTCTTCTTTCTTCTATCTTTCTTCTTTCTTTCTTCTTTCTTTCTTCTTTCTTTCTTTCTTCTTAATTTCTTTCTTTCATTCTTCTTTCTGTCTTCTTTCTTTCGTACTTCTTTCTTCTTTATTTCTTTTTTCTTTCCTCCTTATTTCTTCTTTCTTTGTTCTTTCGTTCTTCTTTCTTTCTTACTTCTTTCTTACTTATATATTTCTTCTTACTTACTTCTTTCTTACTTCTTTCTTTCTTCTTTCTTCTTTCTTTCTTCTTTCTTTCTTCTTTCTTTCTTTCTTTTTTCTTTCTTCTTTTTTTCTTCTTTCTTCTTTCTTTCTTCTTTTTTATTTCTTTATTTTTCTTTCTTCTTTCTTTCTTCTCTGTTTCTTCTTTCTTTCTTTCTTCTTTCTTTCTTCTTTCTTTCTTCTTTCTTACTTCTTTCTTACTTCTTTTTTACTTCTTTCTTACTCCTTTCTTACTTCTTTCTTTCTTCTTTCTTTCTTCTTTCTTTCTTTATTCTTCTTTCTTCCTTCTTTCTTTTTTCTTTCTTTTTTCTTTCGTTCTTCTTCCTTACTTCTTTCTTTCTTACTTCTTCCTTACTTCTTTCTTTCTTCTTTCTTTATACTTACTTTCTTCTTCCTTTCTTCTTCCTTTCTTTCTTCTTTCTTCTTTCTTTCTTACTTCTTTCTTACATCTTTCTTCTTTCTTTCTTACTTCTTTCTTCTTTCTTTCTTACTTCTTTCTTTCTTCTTTCTTCTTTCATTGTTCCTTCTTTCTTTCTTTCTTCCTTCTCTCTTTCTTCTTTCTTTCTTCTTCCTTTCTTCCTTCTTTCTCTCTTCTTTCTTTCTTTCTTCTTTCTTCTTTCTTTCTTCTTTCTTTCTTCTTTCTTTCTTCTTTTTTTCTTCTTTATTTCTTTCTTCTTAATTTCTTTCTTTCATTGTTCTTTTTTCTTCTTTCATTCTTTTTTCTTTCTTCTTTCTTTCTTTCTTCTTTCTTTCTTCTTTCTTCTTTCTTCTTTCTTTTTTCTTTCTTCTTTCTGCTATCTTTCTTCTTTCTTTCTTTCTTCCTTCTTTCTTCTTTCTTCTTTCTCTCTTCTTTCTTTCTTTCTTCTTTCTTTCTTCTTTCTTTCTGCTTTCTTTCTTCTTTCTTTTTGTCTTCTTTCTTTCTTTTTTTTCTTCTTTCTTTCTTCTTTCTTTCTTCTTCGTTTCTTTCTTCATTCTTTCTTCTTTCTTTCTTCCTTCTTTCTCTCTTCTTTCTTTCTTTCTTCTTTCTTCTTTCTTTCTTCTTTCTATCTTCTTTCTTTCTTACTTCTTTCTTACTTCTTTCTGTCTTTCTTCTTTCTTCTTTCTTCTTTCTTTCTTCTTTCTTTCTTCTTTGTTTCTTCTTTCTTTCTTTCTTCTTTCTTTCATTCTTTCTTCTTTCTTTCTTTCTTCCCTCTTTCTTTCTTTCTTCCTTCTTTCTTTCTTTTTTCTTTCGTCTTTCTTTCTTCTTTCTTTCTTCTTTCTTTCTTCTTTCTTTCTTCTTTCTTACTTCTTTCTTACTTCTTTTTTACTTCTTTCTTACTCCTTTCTTTCTTCTTTCTTTCTTCTTTCTTTCTTTCTTCTTCTTTCTTCCTTCTTTCTTTTTTCTTTCTTTTTTCTTTCGTTCTTCTTCCTTACATCTTTCTTTCTTACTTCTTCCTTACTTCTTTCTTTCTTCTTTCTTTCTTCTTTCTTTATACTTCCTTTCTTCTTCCTTTCTTCTTCCTTTCTTTCTTCTTTCTTTCTTCTTTCTTTCTTACTTCTTTCTTACATCTTTCTTCTTTCTTTCTTACTTCTTTCTTCTTTCTTTCTTACTTCTTTCTTTCTTCTTTCTTCTTTCTTTGTTCCTTCTTTCTTTCTTTCTTCTTTCTCTCTTTCTTCTTTCTTTCTTCTATCTTTCTTCCTTCTTTCTCTCTTCTTTCTTTCTTTCTTCTTTCTTCTTTCTTTCTTCTTTCTTTTTTCTTTCTTCTTTCTGCTATCTTTCTTCTTTCTTTCTTTCTTCTTTCTTTCTTCTTTCTTTTTTCTTTCTTTCTTCTTTCTTCTTTCTTTCTTCTTTCTTTCTTCTTTCTTTCTTCTTTCTTTATTCTTACTTTCTTCTTCCTTTCTTCTTCCTTTGTTTCTTCTTTCGTTCTTCTTTCTTTCTTCTTTATTTCTTTCTTCTTAATTTCTTTCTTTCATTCTTCTTTGTTTCTTCATTCTTTCTTCTTTCTTTCTTCTTTCATTCTTTCTTCTTTCTTTCTTCTTTCTTTCTTACTTGTTCTTCTTTCTTTCTTCTTTCTTTCTTTTTTCATTCTTCTTTCTTTCTTCTTTCTGTCTTCTTTCTTCTTTCTCTCTTACTTCTTTACTTCTTTCTTACTTCTTTCTTACTTCTTTCTTTCTTCTTTCTTTCTTTCTTCTTTCTTTCTTTCTTCTTTCTTTCTTCTTTCTTTCTTACTTCGTTCTTCTTTCTTCTTTCTTCTTTCTTCTTTCTTACTTCTTTTTTTCTTTCTTCTTTCTTTCTTCTTTCTTTCTGCTTTCTTTCTTCTTTCTTTTTGTCTTCATTCTTTCTTTTTTTTCTTCTTTCTTTCTTCTTTCTTTCCTCTTTCTTTCTTTCTTACTTCTTTCTTCTTTCTTTCTTCTTTTTTCTTTTTATTTCTTCTTCGTTACTTTCTTCATTCTTTCTTCTTCCTTTCTTCCTTCTTTCTCTCTTCTTTCTTTCTTTCTTCTTTCTTCTTTCTTTCTTCTTTCTTTCTTCTTTCTTTCTTCTTTCTTTCTTCTTCCTTTCTTCTTTCTTTCTTCTTTCTGTCTTCTTTCTTTCTTCTTAATTTCTTTCTTTCATTCTTCTTTCTTTCTTCCTTCTTTCTTCTTTCTTTCTTTCTTCTTTCTTTCTTCTTTCTTTCCTTCTTTTTTCTTTCGTCTTTCTTTCTTCTTTCTGTCTTCTTTCTTTCTTCTTAATTTCTTTCTTTCATTCTTCTTTCTTTCTTCTTTCTTTCTTTCTTTTTTCTTTCCACTTTCTTTCTTTCTTTCTTCTTTCTTTCTTCTTCTTTCCTTCTTCTTTCTTTCGTCTTTCTTTCTTCTTTCTTTCTTCTTTCTTCTTTCTTTCTTCTTTCTTTCTTACTGCTTTCTTTCTTACTTCTTTCTTCTTTCTTTCTTACTTCTTTCTTTCTTTCTTCTTTCTTACTTCTTTTTTCTTTCTTTCTTCTTTCTTTCTGCTTTCTTTCTTCTTTCTTTCTTTCTTCTTTCTTTCTCCTTTCTTTCTTCTTTCTTTATTTTTTCTTTCTTCTTTCTTTCTTCTTTCTTTCTTACTTCTTTCTTTCTTACTTCTTTCTTATTTCTTTCTTTTTTCTTCTTTCTTTCTTCTTTCTTCTTTCTTCTTTCTTCTTTCTTCTTTCTTTATTCTTTCTTTCTCCTTTCTTTCTTCTTTCTTTCTTCTTTCTTTCTTATTTCTTTCTTTGTTCTTTCTTTCTTACTTCTTTCATTCTTCTTTCTTTCTTCTCTCTTTCTTCTTTCTTCTTTCTTTCTTATTTCTTTTTCCTTTCTTCTTTCTTTCTTCTTTCTTTCTTCTTTCTTCTTTATTCCTTCTTTCTTACTTCTTTTTTCTCTTTATTTCTTCTTCGTTTCTTTCTTCATTCTTTCTTCTTCCTTTCTTCCTTCTTTCTCTCTTCTTTCTTTCTTTCTCTTTCTTCTTCTTTCTTTCTTTCTTCTTTCTTTCCTTCTTTCTTCTTTCTTTATTCTTTCTTTCGTACTTCTTTCTTCTTTATTTCTTTTTTCTTTCCTCCTTATTTTTTCTTTCTTTCTTCTTTCTTTCTTCTTTCTTTCTTCTTTCTTTCTTGCTTCTTTCTTACTTCTTTCTGTCTTTCTTCTTTCTTCTTTCTTCTTTCTTCTTTCTTTCTTCTTTCTTTCTTCTTTTTTTCTTCTTTCTTCTTTCTTTCTTCTTTTTTATTTCTTTATTTTTCTTTCTTCTTTCTTTCTTCTTTGTTTCTTCTTTCTTTCTTTCTTCTTTCTTTCATTCTTTCTTCTTTCTTTCATTCTTTCTTCTTTCTTTCTTTCTTCCCTCTTTTTTCTTCCTTCTTTCTTTCTTTTTCTTTCTTCTTTCTTTCTTCTTTCTTTCTTCTTTCTTTCTTCTTTCTTACTTCTTTCTTACTTCTTTTTTACTTCTTTCTTACTCCTTTCTTACTTCTTTCTTTCTTCTTTCTTTCTTCTTTCTTTCTTTCTTCTTCTTTCTTCCTTCTTTCTTTTTTCTTTCTTTTTCTTTCGTTCTTCTTCCTTAATTCTTTCTTTCTTACTTCTCCCTTACTTCTTTCTTTCTTCTTTCTTTCTTCTTTCTTTATACTTACTTTCTTCTTCCTTTCTTCTTCCTTTCTTTCTTCTTTCTTTCTTCTTTCTTTCTTACTTCTTTCTTACATCTTTCTTCTTTCATTGTTCCTTCTTTCTTCTTTCTTTCTTACTTCTTTCTTTCTTCTTTCTTCTTTCATTGTTCCTTCTTTCTTTCTTTCTTCTTTCTCTCTTTCTTCTTTATTTATTCTTCCTTTCTTCCTTCTTTCTCTCTTCTTTCTTTTCTTTCTTCTTTCTTCTTTCTTTCTTCTTTCTTTCTTCTTTTTTTTCTTTTTTTCTTCTTTATTTCTTTCTTCTTAATTTCTTTCTTTCATTGTTCTTTTTTCTTCTTTCTTTCTTTTTTCTTTCTTCTTTCTTTCTTTCTTTCTTCTTTCTTTCTTCTTTCTTTCTTCTTTCTTCTTTCTTTCTTCTTTCTTTTTTCTTTCTTCTTTCTGCTATCTTTCTTCTTTCTTTCTTCTTTCTTTCTTCTTTCTTTTTTCTTTCTTTCTTCTTTCTTATTTCTTTCTTCTTTCTTTATTCTTTCTTTCTTCTTTCTTTCTTTTTTCTTTAATTCTTCTTTCTGACTTCTTTGTTTCTTCTTTCTTTCTTCTTTCTTTATTCTTACTTTCTTCTTCCTTTCTTCTTCCTTTGTTTCTTCTTCGTTCTTCTTTATTTCTTCTTTATTTCTTTCTTCTTAATTTCTTTCTTTCATTCTTCTTTCTTTCTTCATTCTTTCTTCTTTCTTTCTTCTTTCTTTCTTTCTTCTTTCTTTCTTCTTTCTTTCTTACTTGTTCTTCTTTCTTTCTTCTTTCTTTCTTTTTTTCATTCTTCTTTCTTTCTTCTTTCTGTCTTCTTTCTTCTTTCTCTCTTACTTCTTTACTTCTTTCTTACTTCTTTCTTTCTTCTTTCTTCTTTCTTTCTTCTTTCTTTCTTTCTTCTTTCTTTCTTCTTTCTTTCTTCTTTCTTTCTTACTTCTTTCTTCTTTCTTCTTTCTTCTTTCTTCTTTCTTTCTTCTTTCTTTATTCTTCTTTCTTTCTTCTTTCGTTCTGCTTTCTTTCTTCTTTCTTTTTGTCTTCTTTCATTCTTTTTTTTCTTCTTTCTTTCTCCTTTCTTTCTTCTTCCTTTCTTTGTTCTTTCTTTATTCTTTCATTCTTACCTCTTTCTTACAACTTCTTTCTTTCTTACTTACTTCTTACTACTTTTTTCTTACTTCTTTCTTTCTTCTTTCTTCTTTCTTTCTTCTTATTCCTTTCTTTCTTCTTTCTTTCTTTCTTCTTTCTTTCTTCTTTCTTTCGTCTA